>NC_083276.1:36648819-36807442 GCF_963506605.1 Zootoca vivipara
GGTCTGGTATATATAACACAGGGGATGGGGGAGGGCAAACCAATGGCTGTCCAAATGTGGCTGGACTCCAACTTCCATCCTTCCAAACCATTGGACACGTTGGCTGAGGCTGATGGGGGTGGGAGTCCAACAACATCTGGAGGGCCACAGTTTTTACACCCTTGGTATAAAGGCCTCCATTTATATTGTTCTGTCTACTATATTATGCAAGCAATCCATTTAGGCAGCTGGGAGTTACTTGTATGGTACTGTCATGGCAACAGGGTCATAGCAACAGGGTTAAAAACCCATATAAGGAAATACCTTATACATACCTGGCACAGTGTGGGAGAAATTGTGAAGGCTGCAGACACCACAGTAGTGGAGGTGAATATGAAGGGGCTCTGGGTGGTCTTCAAGATGTGAAGTGGATGTTCTTATTCAGAAACACATCATAATTAATATTGGGAAAAACCTGCTCCACCGTACCCCAATTAGGCACTGAGAAACTCAAAGCATGGTGTTGCTAAGCAATGGTTACTACAACCAGAGTAACACAGTACAGGAAAAACATCCACCTCTATTAATCAAATGATATTTGGGCTCAGATTCTCCTTAAATCATATATTAAAACAGCAACGCAAAGGCCATCATGCGAATGAGTTGTTAGGGTACTTACAGGGATGGCAGCTGGATAAATGAGGCAGTGCTTGAAAAGCGGCAGTCTGCAGATTTGCAGGGAAAAATATTCAGCATAGCTCTAAAAGCCTCCCCTAAAAGAGAATCAAACAAACCCATGCAAACCCAGAAATGATTGTGGGCTTGCTTGATAGATGATAATTGTGACTGGAAAGGGTAATGAAGAGTTGAGACACAGCCTATATGGACTGACCTAGGAACACATTTTATTATTTACAGATCTGAGCAGAGGGAAATAACACTGGGGAAATAAACCTAACTGAGCAAACTTGGGCAAGCCACCCTACCCAGGGCAAGAGCCACGACCAAATCATGTCCCATTTTTACTTGAGTTTTACCCTGCAGTGAATAGTGATGTTTTCCTGACCCCACCTCATTCCTAAATTCACACAGCTCAGGGTAGGTGAGACGGTTCAACCTCAAACAGTGCTGGCACTGAATGTCGGACATAGACTAATAGCACTTTCTGTCACCAGATTGCATAGCACTCCCACTATGTTCATGTTTTGCAAATCATTCTAAGCCCCTGATGTTGGAGGGGGTTGGGATGTGGTGGGAATGTCCCTCCCTCCAGTTCTGATTGGCTCCACCTACTGGGAGCCTCCACCACTTTAAATCTTTCCCCCTTGGCACCATCTTTGATAGGGGCTTTCTTCCCACAGAATATAGTTGGCTGTGTGAAACTGATTCCAGTTGGGACTGTGTAGGGACAAATGGCTAAATCCCTCCTTCCCTCATGCCAAGGGCCTGATCTTGCTTCTCCCACCCCAACAATTTTTTCTAAACTAAAACCAACTATGCAAGGCTGAGCTATGTGATAAATGTCACATCCAATTTGGCCCTGCAATTTTAAAGGAATAAACAAAGCTCCTCATTGTTTATGGATGAAGAGATGCTTTAATATGACATAAGTGGTCAAATGAAGATCTACATTGATTCAAGAATTAGTACACTCAAGGGAATTATTATTGCAACATAGCGCAGTTTGTTAGATTCACAATGTATTTTTGAAAGCTGACAACAGAAGTTACTTGGGAAAAATGTAAAGAATAGATAAGGCAAATTATAAGAGAAAGGAGGATTTAGTTAAGGAGCTTAGCAGGAATAACGTGAAGGTTTGTCTTAAAACCTCAATTTCCTTTACGCATACTCCATTGCGGATATTTGCTGCGAACAACCAGAATAGGAATATAAGGTCAAGTAGACTAAATATATGGACAGGGAAAATAGAAAAGGAAAGTGGTATTAAATAAAATCCGTTGAATCTAATTTAGCCAGCTAAATTCATATTATAAAATAGCACCTGATGCTTGGAAACTTTTCTAGAGAACTAAGTTTTGTTTTTATTATGTATTTTCTGTTTTTTATGTTGTGATTTTATGTTATAAAATCATACAAATTTAATAAATAAAAATAAAATAAAATAAAAATTTGGAAGCAGTTAACCTAGTTACCCCTACTTGGAATGGGAATCATGTACATGAATGCATCCTGAACCCACAGTTGTCCACCAGCAGCTAGGAATGGATTGAGCAGCTGTATTCATTCTTGTTTCAGTTTAACTGGTGCTCAATCATAGGTCCATTCTGCACTGTTGGTTTGAATTTTTAAAGAAATCCACAAACAGTCTGCATGTAAGCATTATGTACACACTTTTAATCTAAAATACTGCTTTTGTCAGTGCCCCCTCCCCCCGGTAATAAAACAAATTCTGCACACCTCTTTAGGTAAAATAAATATTTTTGTGCACACTTTTCCACTGAAACTCCACAGCAAAGCCCAGAAAAGTGGGTAATCTGACTAAGACCTTAATTCTGATCTGCAAGCAAGTTCAGGAACATCAGATCAGGTCAGTCTGCTGCAAGAAGCAGACTGGACAAATTTCTCCACTGTCCTTATCAGCACCTATACAAGTCTATATAACTATATTTAAAGGTAAAGGTAAAGTGACCCCTGACCATTAGGCCCAGTCGTGACCGACTCTGGGGTTGCGCGCTCATCTCGCATTATTGGCCAAGGGAGCCGGCGTATAGCTTCCAGGTCATGTGGCCAGCATGACAAAGCCGCTTCTGGCAAACCAGAGCAGCACATGTAAATGCCGTTTACCTTCCCGCTGTAGCGGTTCCTATTTATCTACTTGCATTTTGACGTGCTTTCAAACTGCTAGGTTGGCAGAAGCTGGGACCAAGCAACGGGAGCTCACCCCGTCACAGGGATTCAAACCGCCGACCTTCTGATCAGCAAGCCCTAGGCTCAGTGGTTTAACCACAGCGCCACCTGGGTCCCTGGTATAACTATATTTAGCTAGCACTATATTCAGAGCCTTTACAAACATACAAAATGTCATTTTATGTTAGATTTTCAAATATACTGTACAGTATATGGCTTGATACCTGAAGTACCACCTCCTTTCCCCTTTTCCTTTCCCATGTGTTAAGTTCTTCAACCAAAGCCTTTCTCCAGGTGCCACAGCCATAAGAGATTAGGTGAGTGGAAAGGAGATAAAATCTATTGCGCTAGTGGAAGGCAGGACCAGAAAAGACTCTTGGCCAAACCCCATGTGAGGTTGCCACTTAGTGTTGACTGTATTGAGCTAGATGGACCAGTGATTTCACTTGGAAGAAGGCAGCTTCTTATATTCCTGAGCACCATTCACTTCCACTTGTCTTTGCTTAAACCTAGGCAGACGAGGCAGACAAGCAGCTAATGGAGACGTGGCTGCTGCTCAGGCTACCTTAAAATGCATTGGAAGACACAGGTTCATTGCGGTAGGGACACTGATTAATGGAGACACTAATTTTAGTCAAGTCAAATAATTTTAATCAATTAATTAGATTGATTAACATTGCAGTCCTACTTTCAATCCCCAAAGCCCTAACACATCCATCTTCAAGTCACTTCTCTACTTTACAATCACACCTGTGGGACTACTTCTTTAGTAGCGGACTATCCTAGGGCCATTCTTGCCACACGGATCTGGTGGAGTGCCACTCTTCTCCCCCACCGTGGCTGTTCAGTAACACTGGAAACAAGTTACATGGGAGGAGCCAATTTCATGGCTACTTTCCATCGCTATATAAAAAAAATTCCTTCAGTAGCACCTTAAAGACCAACTAAGTTTATATTTTGGTATGAGCTTTTGTGTGCATGCATACTTCTTCAGATACACAGAAATGGAAGTCCATCAACCTTTGTGTGTATCTGAAGAAGTGTGCATGCACACAAAAGCTCATACCAAAATATAAACTTAGTTGGTCTTTAAGGTGCTACTGAAGGAATTTTTTTATTTTGCTTCGACTCAGACCAACACAGCTACCTACCTGTTTCCATAGCTATGTTGTCCCAGCTGGTAATTAGAGCAACACAGGCAGAGGAAGAAACCTCAGCATGGGGATTCTCCCTTGTAGTGGTGTAGTGTGGGTTGCCAGTGCCCAGGGCTGTGTGGAGGTGGGTGGGTGGGAACAGATGGAGTACACATGCACATTCACCTGCCTAACAGCATTCGTGTCACCTAGGAGTTCGCAGCCTCAGAGATAAGAAAAAGAAGAGTTGTTCCATTGTTTGGAGAGGTCACTTCATGGTTTGCATGGAGAAGCCATCTTCAATGGACGTACACAGCTGTATTGATGCAGCACCGGGTGTTGAAATTTTGTGGCCCCTAACAATTTTGTGCCTGGGGCAACTGTCCGTGTGGCCCCTTCCATGCTACGCTACTGCTCCCTTGTAACTGAGGGGTCTGGGCAGAAGGCATGGTCTCATTGATTTTCATATTGCTACATGGCAATGTCTGAAAAGACCACTAACTCCACTATACCTGGTTCTTCTACACCAGCACACAAATTCCCCAAAACTCTTTCCACTGGGGGTGTATGAGTGTATCCCACTACGTATGTCAATGGGAGTTAAGTTTTTGCATGCATTTCCACTAAGGATAAAGCTTTTCTGGGGGGGGGGGTCAGATGATTGCAAAGTAGGATGCAAACAGTGATCTCCATTTTCCAAAGGGCACCCCCCTCACCAGTACCTGAGAGTATCAATCCTACTGGAAATCCCCTGTTGGTAAACCGGCACCCAGAGAGCAGTGGCGGGCGCTGCCGCTTGGCTGCCTGCGGCGGCACCCCCTGGTGCGGGGCGTTGCTCCGCAGCGTGCATGCATCCTGACGTTGTGCGCACCAGGATGAGCGGCCAGCGCGCTCTGAAGCAGAGCGTGCTATGGAGCGGGTTGCCGGGCGCCGCCACTGACAAACCACTCTGTAGCGTGCTCTGCTTTTTCCTGCTTGGGCGGAGGAGGCGAGGGGCGAGCCAGGGGCCGGGGGCGCTGCCCCCGCGCGTTGCCCCTGCCAGAGTGGAGCTAGGGGTGGGCCACCCCCTACGCCCCTCCCTTGCTACGCGCCTGCCAGAGAGTCTTCTCCCCAGCAGAGCATCCCCACCATTTCCCAACAGGGATTCTGAGACTGCCAACGGTGCTATGTTGTTCAACTTCTGATGATGACATAGGTTAGACTAGTAGGAGTATGTAATCTTGTTGCTGGATTTGCCATGTTTGCACTGGGACATCACAGAATACATTCTGCCCCCCAAGTTTAGTGCTAAAGCACCAAACCAAGAAAACAGAATAGTGTTGTGCAGGCATTCTTCTAGCACATCAAAAACACAGATATAAACTCTGAGTTCTTTTCTGCTTTTCAGTGCTTTTGACCTTGATATATGCATGTTCCTTTTAGAGATTCATTTAATTAAATTATTGTTTCCAACCATGAATTAACTGAATATATTATCAATACAATTTCTGATTTGCAGTATTTCCAAGAACTCCTCAATATGTGAATCCATTTTTAAGCAGTACATCTGGTAAAGAAGCAAAAGCTGCAGAGCATCACAGAAAAGCTGTGCCAGCACTTCAAGGCTACTCTGAGTCAAGGCCATAGCATGTCAAGACTTTGAATTCTGTATCTTGCATTGTATCAGAAAAAAATATTGTCACCTCTCATTGTAATCATTCACTCAAAGCTGTCACAGTGCGTTCTGGTACACAGTATTTGAGTGCTTTAATATGGGATCTTTGACATAATTCATATGTAGCTTCCACAAATAAATGTGTTATGTACTACATGCACAATAGTATATTTTTCTAATAATTACTTCCAGGGTTACCGTTGCTTTCCCTGCTTTGGCACTATTTTTATTTCTTCTGAGCACAGCTTCTTCCTTCTTCCTGCCTAGGTGATCCAAACAAATTGGGGGTCATGAAATGCACAGAATGGCATACAATGCTATGCAGCCAATTTGATGGCATAATGATGGCATAAAGGCATAATGAGTCAATGAGAATGAAGGCAGTTCTTCCTGGATTGGTCACATGGATGGTCCCAGTCAATAAAGGATCACACAACAAATGCAGTGGCAATCTTGCACAACGTAGCTCATCATATTTGCTTATGTGATAATGGCACTGAGGGCAAATGAAGCAGATAAAAAGAGAGGGATAGAAAGGGGGTCCTATGAATGCTAGAAATGAGGGAGAAATTAAACTCAGTTCAAATTTACAGGTGAATTTAAGTAAATCACACTTTCTGGACAATATGCGAACCAAAACAGTCATCTTTCAAAAGTCATACATCTCTGATGCCATACAAAAATGCATATACTAGGGTAAAGTATGCATAAAAATGCATATATTAGTGAAAACAACATATAAAAACACATTATATTAGAAGGAAGTGTCTTATAAAAAGTGTGCCTTAAATAAAACTACATACACATTTGTTTGTAGTACACTAAATTTATAATAATAATAATAATAATAATAATAATAATAATAATAATAAATTTTTATCTATACCCCGCCCTCCCCAGTCGAAACCGAGCTCAGGGCGGCTCACACCAATAAAATTGCAATAAAACATAAAAAGCAAATAATTAAAATACAGATTAAAATACAATATTAAAATTTTAAAATGCAGCCTCATTTTAAGTAGTCCATAAATCCAAGTCATGAGGGAAGAAAACACAGGGGTCAGACTAAGTCCAACCCAAAGGCCAGGCGGAACAGCTCTGTCTTGCAGGCCCTGCGGAAAGAGGACAAATGTTAAAATGATGGTGAATTTTCTACTTGTTTTTTTTTTAAGAATCAGAAATGTGGCAGGCTGAAATTAAGATTGGAAAAATAAAAACCAGAGAAATCAAAATTTACAGATTCACCAATTCCTAAAGGATGCATAGGTGTTTATTGTCACAGGCATTGCCAATAAGTAATTGAAAGAGGGAGGTTGTTTTCGAAGTACAGTACATGTCTTCAGCTCACTGAGATAAGGGTAGGAACAGAATGTTGAGGGAAGGGTTCAATCCAACATATCAAGGCTGCTTTGAAAATTATGTAGCGCAAACATGTGGAGAACGAATGGGACTGTTTTGGTTTGTAATAGTTACATGCAGATTCCAATCTCACTCCCTGTATTATGGTCAACATATTCACTGTACGACTAAGTACAAATGGTAATAAGTAAGAACTTATGGTAAGAACAGTGCATTCCACAGTAAAAAATAAATTGGAACAATGGCAAGATTTTTGGATGTATATCTGAACATAGATCTTGTGAGACTGTTTTACTATGCAAGGGAGACAAAAATCCACTCATAAATCTAAACTCAAAACTGGAGGTTTGGCATCCAGCAGCAACTGCCTAAGTCCACCTATAGGCTGAATTATATTACAACAATGGCTGACGAAAATAGGTCTAGTAATAAACTGTAGGGGAAAGCAATAACTTCAAAGCACGGGATGGGATAATTCTCTCTTAACCCAGAAACTATGACAATAATACAAATTCTGCCACACGGAGACCCAATACAAATTTAGGCCGCAGTACCGCAACGTTAGGGATGCAGGTGGCGCTGGCTTGCTGATCAGAAGGTCAGTGGTTCGAATCCCCGCAACGGGGTGAGCTCCCGTTGCTCAGTCCCAGCTCCTGCCAACCTAGCAGTTCGAAAGCACGTCAAAATGCAAGTAGATAAATAGGAATCGCTATAGCGGGAAGGTAAACAGCGTTTCTGTGTGTGCTCTGGTTCGCCAGAAGTGGCTTTGTCATGCTGGCCACATGACTCGGAAGCTGTACGCCGGCTCCCTCAGCCAATAACGCGAGATGAGCACCGTAACCCCAGAGTCGGTCACGACTGGACCTAATGGTTAGGGGGTCCCTTTACCCTTTACCGCAACGTTTACTAGGGAGGGAGTTAAATGCCATTAATGTCACTGATTCAGAGTAGACATGTATGGCAGGAGTAGTAAACCACTTTCAGTCCAAGCACAGCACTTCCCTTGTGCGGCTCCTTTGGGAGATCCCAGTGGTGGGCAGAACTATAGGCAAAACATGTACAGTGGTACCTCGGTTTATGAACACAATTGGTTCCGGAAGTCTGTTCATAAACTGAAGCGTTCATAAACTGAAGCGAACTTTCCCATTGAAAGTAATGGAAAGTGGATTAATCCGTTCCAGACGAGTACTCAACCTGAAGCGTACTTAACCCGAAGCATGGGTGTAATTGGTTCTGGAAGTCTGTTCATAAACTGAAGCGTTCATCAACCGAAGTGAACTTTCCCATTGAAAGTAATGGAAAGTGAATTAATCCGTTACAGATGGGTTTGCGGCGTTCGTAAACCGAAAATTCGTAAACCGAGGTGTTCGTAAACCGAGGTTCCACTGTATGAAGCAATGGGTGTGATGTTTATCTTTCTACTTAGGCTACATTCTGTTATTCCCTCTCAGGTATCCTATGCAGGCAGTCTGCTGCCTAAATTTCCTTAAGTTATGCATACCATGTGCCCCTATGTTGTTGTGGATGTTGCTGGCAATGTGGTAGTTTCTGAGCCAGCTCTACCATATGAACAGTAGTATCCCAGCAGCAGAATAGAGCTATGGGTCTCTGAGAGTAAATGTTTTTGCTAGCACTAGAGCTAAATTCCCCTACAGTCATTATTGTTTTTGACCGGCCTAGAACACAGCAAAGTGGGTTTCGTGCACGTGTGTGTGTGGATAGATGACAGATTAGACAGATATTATTCTGAGCAAACTTGGTAGTAAGCTCAAATGTAAAATTATGTTAGTCGAATGCATGTGCTATTATTCTGCATTCTTCAAAAATATATTCAGCAACAGTGTTTCATTGCTAATGACAAGCATATAGCAGCAGAAATGTGCATGCAAATTTATGTGTGTACTGTATACTGATTCGCTCATTCATCAGAGGCTTTGTAGGCAGGTTTAAATTAGCTTTTTGATACTGGTACACTGAATGTATCATCTCCTTAAAGATAAAAATAGAAAGGTGACGAACAATATGACTATTCCAGTGGCCTGCAACATAATAGTTTCCTTCAAGTTATTAACTTTTGGATGGCTTTAAACTGAGGTTTAAGAGATACCTTGTGAAGAAAAGGAAATGAATTAATATCTGCAATGTAAAATTACTGTTTTAGGTCAAGCAAAGTACTAAGTTTGATAACATGATTTAATATAACAATAATGGTACATTAAGACTTTATGAGATTTTTAACTTGATATTATATTCTGTCTTCTAACATATCAATCTACATCCATTCAGAGAGAGGGAGAGAGGGGGGTTGCATTTTCCTTGTGAACACTGAGGGTAAAAAATTCCTCTTTGATCTGCTCTGTGGGGTGTCCTTTCTACAATCCCATGAGTTTAGTCATTCTAATAGTACACTTAGGGATGCTTATTAAACTTTAAAGTCATTGTGTCAGCAGGACACAGTGTTAGAATTTCTGGGTCTTGTTGTACCGAAGGAACAGAGTAAATTGTCCCATATTACCTAGTGGAATATTTCAGCTGACTTTGATAAACTGAAGAGAATGAAGAAAAATGACAACAGAGGGCTGTGTCCCTCAGTAAAGCACAAAAAAGAGTGAGGAATCTGAAAGAAAGAACAATTCATATTTATAAAATATCCAATATATTAACATTTTGAGCAGCAGTGCTCTAATTCAAGGAAGTGATCTGGTTGGAAAATTCCTTCCAAATTTGACATCATTAGTTTGCCTGTCACCTCCTTCCAAAAGGCAGTCCCACAAATGAACAGCAGAGAGTGTGTGTGAAAACTTTGTTGAGTCTGCAAGGCAAATCTATCAGCAGAGAAAGTGAGAAAACAATGTTTTGGTCAGCTGCCAAAAAGGCAATTCCTTGAAGTACAGATCTCCTTGACTTTCTACAGAAGTGAATGGTAAGCTAATTAAGTGTTCCACTTTGGATTTTTTTAAAAAAATTTTTTTTAAAGATAGCTTCCCTGAAAAAAGGGCACTGTTGCTTGAAATATGAACACACTGGAAACTGAAGAGAAAGCCCAACTGCATCTACTCAAGGGTTTTCAAGAGAAGAATGCAGACGGCAACTGCTAAAAAAATGTAGATGGGAAGGAGGCCCTGCAGCTTTTCATAGATATGAGTCCCTTGGGCAACTACATAATTACACTAGTGTAAGGGTTAGCACTAGTGCAACATAATTCCCCCTCTCTCCCCCATGTATGCCCCACCCCACCCCCAAATCTGCTCCAAAGGGTGGGGTCTAAGGGAGGTGAGGTAGAGAATGTTCTACTGAAATCCTTGCATAGGGAGACCTTAGTGCTACCCCTTGTAAGGTAAAGGTAAAGGACCCCTGGACGGTTAAGTCCAGTAAAAGGTGACTACAGAGTGTGCCGCTCATCTCACTTTTCAGGCCAAGGTAGCCGGCATTTGTCTGCAGACAACTGCCAGCATGACTAAACTGCTTCTGGCGCATGGAGGACCATGACGAGTGCCAGAGCGCTCAGAAACGCCATTTACCTTCTTGCTGCAGCGGTACCTATTTATCTACTTGCACTGGCATGCTTTTGAACTGCTAGGTTGGCAGAAGCTGGGACAGAGCAACAGAGCTCACCCCATTGCACAGGTTCGAACTGCTGACCTTCCAATCGGCAAGCCCAAGAGGCTCAGTTGTTTAGACCACAGCACCACCCACATCCCCAACTACCACTTGTACTTATTTGGCAGAAGAGCTTTTCATACGTGTGTTACAAAATTCAAGTGTAAACAATTGGTGAAGTTAGTTAGATCCTAGACAGCTCTGTTATGCCTTGAATGCTTTTTCTCATCTTTAACTATCAAATCGCTATCTTCTTTCCCTTTAAATATTTCCTCCATATCTTCCACCAAATAATCTAGATGCCAATAAGTGTGTGTGTGTGTGTGTGTGTGTGTGTGTGTGTGTGTTGCTGATACTGCTTAATTACCTCATTTGCAGTACTTATGAAGGCCTATCTAATCCTTTTGCCTATGCATAGCTGCCAAGTTATCCCTTTTTTTAAGGGATTTCCCCTTATGCTGAATAGGCTTCCTCGTGAGAAAAGGGAAAACTTGGCAGCTATGTGCCTATGTCTTACATGGACCAAAAGCTGCCTTCAGAACCCCTGTCACAAATGTGTCATGAACTTCATCTGGCACACATCCGGCTCTTAAAAATGCAATCGTATTCCTATTCTCTGTCTTATAGTCCATCACTCATTCACACTTTTCCACTTGCATCATAATATTTATTATATTGATAGTCTTTCACGTCTGTGGCCTGAAATATAATAGGTGACTGGTTACAGCAAAAACCAAACACCCTTCTCCAGTCGTAACCATGTAGACCCAGGGCAGCTTACAGATTCTGCTTCTATGATCTCTATGCATATTTCAGGAACGAGGGAGGAACAGAGAAAGCCACACCATTGATCCATCTAGTTCAATACTGTCTACACTAATTGGCAGTGGCTTTCCAGGGTTACAAATAGGGGTATTTATCAGCTGTAACCGGAGATGCTGGGGATTGCCCCTATGACTTTCTGCATACAAAGCTGCCTCCACACAGTCAAAGGCAGAATACCAGTTGCTGGGAACTACAGGAAGGGAGATTATGTTTGCTCAGGTCCTGCTTTCCATGGGTATCTGGCTGTCCACTGTGAGAACAGGATGCTGGACTAGGTGAGCCACTGGCCTGATCCAACAGGGCTGTTCTTATGTTCTTATCATGGAACTACAGCCCTTTCATATGGTCAGTTGCCATCACCATAGCTGCCAAGTTATCCCTTTTTTAAGGGATTTTCCCTTATGCTGAATAGGCTTCCTCGCGAGAAAAGGGAAAACTTGGCAGCTATGGCCATCACTGGACACCTGCCCTATCACTCACCTGTTCCTCCTTGTTCACTTGTCCTCTTCCAAGCATGACAAGATAAGGAGTAGCACTCAGTTCCTCTTGGCCTTTTTCTCTGAGTTGTGTTGTGGAATGGATCCAGACAGAAAAGTCAAGCAAATGCACTGCTGCAACAGTGGTGAGGCATAGCTGCCAAGTTATCCCTTTTTTACAGGGATTTTCCCTTATGCTGAATAGGCTTCCTCGCGAGAAAAGGGAAAACTTGGCAGCTATGTGGTGAGGAAGAGAGGGCTCAGCTGAGAATATCTTGCACAAGGACCTCTCTATACTGTAAACCACCACTTAAGATAAACCTGACTAATTTCCACGGCTTTGTGTTCTGTATTCAAAATGTCATCTGAGACCTTGCCTTCCCTTAGCTCTGGAAAAGGACCACTGCTGCACAGTTGCACTAGGAGAAGCGTGGATAAACTTCATGCTTATGGGATTTACTTTGGGGTTGTTTTTTTTAACTCAAAGCCAGAACCTGCTGCAAAACAGGAGATTAGCTGGGCAGATATAATCCAAGGATGAAAGAACAACCCAGGGAATTGTGATCAGTACCAGAACCAAACTCACGGCCTACACAAAAATCTACTTTTCCCTCCAAGCATTCTTAATTTAGGAGATCCTGATTTATACTCTGCCCACCCCTGTACTAAGGTTCAGGTTTCATTTTTATACATATAATGTAACACATTAAACATATAAAAAGTTGAAAAGAATCACAATGTCAAATGGGTTTAAGTATGAAAATATATGAGGCTGCAATGATTTACTGTAGAGTTTCCCAGATATATCCAAAATACTGCATTAAAATAGCTGAAAAACTGCATTTTTGTGATTTTTCATTGGAAAACAATAAAATCAATGATCTTCTCTTGTAATATTCATATAATAGCTTTGGGGTTTCACACATTTTCATGGTTACCTTTGGCAGAATTCTATCCCCTCTGATGCTGCAAGAGAATAGGAGAGACTGAATCAGGGGGGAAAGGTTGTAAGTCATCGGTGCAGGTAAAATATTATGGAAGGAACATCTGTTTATTATTGCCATCCTGAATAGCTTACATTTTTACTGCTGTTTTGTTTACCAGTTCCATTCACTGAAAGATTTCCAAATGATGATGCAGGCTGAAAGAAGACTGGAATTGCTACTTGTCTATGTAAATCAAAACTGAAATGCGAGCAATAATCTTACTGGTGAAACTTATGTTAGATTTGGCCATTAAAACAAGCTGACAAAAGTATGTTTTCCATTACTGAAAATATTTCTATGTATAGATGCAAATCTTGGAAGTCATCTATCTGAAAGATAAAATTGCTGGCATAACGTTATTGAGGTTACCTTAATGTAACCAGAACTATCATCCTTAGAAATTATTTTCTTAATAAGGAATTTTCATGTCTTTTTCTGGGTAAACTCTTGCTTTGCTCAAGGATTCCTGTTTTTTTCTTTCTTTAAAGAAGGCAATAATTGGTCATCAAGCTACCCGAATTGACTGCCTGCACCCATATGAGTTTGTCTGGGCCTTGAGATCAGCTTCAGAGGAACTGTGTGTGTGTGTGTGCCATCAAGACTGAAATAGGGTTCTTTGTTAGTGGCCCTATGCCTATGCAAGAGTAGCAGTCAGCATGGGGGTGCTCATCTGATCTTCAATTGGTCACATCACTGCTGCTTATCAGGAGATGGGGGACGGGCAAGTTGGCTGCAAAGGTGGCATGTTAGAAGTACACCAGTGGAACCAAACCTGAACTCACTGCTGCCTTAAGCAGTGGTGACATGACTGACCGGAGGTCACATGACCATACACTACTGGTGTTTTATTCCTTTCATAGGATGGTAACTATACCTTATTCTATTGGCTTTTTACAGACCCTGAAGCTATTATTTAAACTCCAATCAGCCTTCTTGGTAGTGGCACCTACCCTGTGGAATGCCATTCTAGCAGATGTCAAGGAAATAAGCAGCTATCCTACTTTTAAAAGACATCTGGAGGCAGCCCTGTTTAGGGAAGTTTTTAATATTTAATGCTGTATTGTTTTAATATTCAATTGGGAGCCACCCAGGGTGTCTGGGGAGACTCAGCCAGATGGGCAGGGTACAAATAAATTATTATTGTTGTTGTTGTTGTTGTTGTTGTTGTTGTTGTTGTTGTTGTTTAATATACTGTACTATGTGTTGTTTTAACTGGTGTTGTTTTAATGCCATAAGAAACTTTCCATTTTAGGTTATAGGGTTTTGATACCTGATGCATTGCTGGTTTTTACTGCAACTCAGACTAACAGGGCTCCTCCTCTGGAAGTTTATGAAACCATCCCATGGGAAGCTTTCCCCATAACAAGCGGTACGTTATTCTTTGAAACAAAAGAACAAATAATCCTATTCTTGAAGTACGGTTGGACAACGGGCCAAATTCTGTCCTCCAGCTGGTTGCATCTGAGATCCAATCTCTCTCAGGGCATTGCAGAGAGGAGCAGCTGCATCGTGTCTTGAGCAAGTCATTGTGGGTTGAGAGACAGTGGGCAATAAACAGTTTATGTATGCATTGTTTATACCACACCTACAGCGTTGCAAGGATGGCACTGAGGAAAGCTTACTTCTCTCTCACTTTTCTGGGTAGCGAAGGAGCTTGTGGGATCACCCACATAGGAGGTTGGCCTGGAGACCTTGGAAGACTTTGAGGGTTGAGTCATTAATAACTGGACCAGACTTGATACCATGGTTAGTGCTCGACAGGTGGATGTGTCTAGAGCACTATCCAGTCACGTTATGTCAGATCAATTTTAGTTGCTGCTGTCCAACAATGTGGACACACCACTTGAGATGTTCAACCTACCACATGTATCCCCAAGCCTTGCCCATCTTGCATTGTAAGACGTAGCAGACGGGATTTATTGGGTTGGTCCAGGAAGTGGGAAATGCCTCTTTCCAAAAGAGGGTGGTGCCTACTGCCTTAAAAGAGGCAGAGGTGTGCTCCCTCCTCAAGATGCTGGATCCAGAGGTATGTGACAACCACATCTCAGTTGCAAATATCCCTTGCTTATACAAGATGCCTGAAAGGGTGAGAGTCATGCAGCTTCAGATGTAACTAATTATCTAGACCCATTTCACTCTGACTTCAGGCATAACTTTGGTACTGAAATTGCTTTGTTGACCTGATGGATGACCTGTATCATGGCTTCTAATTCTCCTTAAAGTCTCAGTGGCTTATGTCTCCATTGACTATTTCACTGTATCTGAAGAAGTGTGCATGCACACGAAAGCTCATACCAAAATAAAAACTTAGTTGGTCTTTAAGGTGCTACTGAAGGAATTTTTTTATTTTATTCCATTGACTATGGTATTCTCCTGGGTTGAGGGTTGTCTCTGAGGGTTGAGTGTAGCATGGTATTATGGTGAGAGCTGGATCCCTATCAGACTGAGGGGCTGCGAATTGGTGGAGGTGCTGTGGAATGCTGGTTTCCTTGTCTCGGGGTGGAAGAGGTCTCCTTTATTGGATGGGGTTTCATTTTTCCTGAAAGATGTCTAGCCTCAGGGGGTACCCTTGGATTCTTGGTTTCCTGTCATGGAAAGCGAGCACAAAGTTATCTGGGGACTGCCAGTGCTAAATGACAGACTGCCTGTTCAAAAATGCTGCTTAATAATGTTTGCAGGAAGTTTGCAGGAAATTATATTCAGATGCTAACATAGCTCAATCGGTAGAGCACGAGACTCTTAATCCCAGGGTTGTGGGTTTAAACCTCAGGTTGGGTGAAAGATTCCTCTGTTGCAGGGGGTTGGACTAGATGACCCTCATGACCCCTTCCAACTCTACAGTTCTATGGTTCTATGATTCTGTAGTTAATGGCATGGAAAACCAAAGCTTGAAGAAAGAGGATCTGGTTTCTCGGCAGTTCATTGGGTTGTGCAAGTGGATAGTTGTATGAGTTTAATAAAGCTGCAATTTACGGTACTCTTTCTCATGATCCAAGTGGCTAAGTACAACACATGCCTGCTTCAAGCAGAGCAGTTTATAGCACTAGCATTTCACATATTTCTTGATTATTCACTTAATTTAGGTTTTATCCTATTCCTCCTAAAGTCTAATTTTCATCTGAACTGCAGCATTTCCAGCAGCTTTAAAAGAATGAAGCATATTCACTAAATATCAGTATGGGGCTTTTGACTTTGCATGGCAGTAGCCTGCCTCAGGGAATGTTGTGTGTGTGTGTGTGTGTGTGTGTGTTTGCTGCAGTACATGAGCATCCCAAAGAGATGCCAAGGGTTAGGTCTTATATGTCCCAGTGTTCCCTTCATAAACAGATTTCCCATTACTGTTAACAGAATAAATGGACACCAGCATGTACTTCTGCAAAGTAACAATCAAAGCAAAGGCTTAATCTAAAAGGAGATAAAGACAAAACTAAAAGGGGAAATGACTGCCTCATCAAAAAGATAATGAAGTTTAAATGAGATACAGGACATAAATGCAATGCAGTTCAAACCAATAAACGCTTGGAAAACCTTGCAGTATGAATTAGCAATATTTCAATAAAGACTGGATTAACATTTTATGTTTATGATTTGGTAGATGAAATTGGAAACTTTTTACTTGCATTGTCCAATTTTGTTTTTATTTATTTATTTATTGCTCTGCAGCATAGAGGCATAATCAGAACATCTTTCAAAAGTGCTGTCAGTCCTGAGAACTAGCAGGCACGTCTTCACAGGGGGTTTCTGTTGTTCATTTAGGAATGATCAGAAGTGTGGAACGTCTCCTATTCAAATGGAGGTAGCATATGGCACACACCATTGTTTTGCAACATTTCCCCATAAGAACCATGCTGCTTGCAATGACCCAGAGAGCAGATTCTCTGATTCAGAGCACTTGTGCCATGGGGGTGGGGAAACCCTTGCATGCATGTCCTTATTTCTCTACACACCTGTGGAAATGCTATGTTTGTTTTACAATGGCCTGGTTCACACTACATGCTAAGCCAAACTTTAGCTAAGCAAGACCACGTGAGTCTCCACCCCATGGTTCAGCCCGGACACTGAGATCCAGCTCCAAGGGCCTTCCGGTGGTTCCCTCACTGTAAGAAGTGAGGTTACAGGGAACCAGGCAGAGGGCCTTCTCGGTAGTGGCGCCCACCCTGTGGAACGCCCTCCCATCAGATGTCAAATAAATAAACAACTATATAACATTTAGAAGACACCTGAAAGCAGCTCTCTTTTGATGTTTGGTGTTTTATTACATTTGTAATATTCTGTTGGGAGCTGCCCCAAGTGGCTGGGGAAACCCAGCTAGATGGGTGGGGTATAAATATGTTGTTGTTGTTAATTTGTAAGCTCCTGGAGAGAAGCTCGCCGCTGCCTTTCTCCTCCCCAGTACTTTTTGCTGCTGCTCTGAATTGAGCTTAGCCAAGGTTTGACTTTACATGTAATTCAAACCCAAACTTATGCTTAAGTTCTCTCCCCACTATCCATGTGCTATAACTGAGAGCAAGAACAAACATGGTGGAAAGCAATGCAGGATGACCAAATGAAGGGTGAACCAGATTGTGAATTCATTTCTCACTCATGATCTCTAGATAGTCATTGGTTCTCTGTAGACAGACCTGGTGAATGTGTGAAGCTCAGGGGCAGAACAGCTGACACATCCTACTTCCCTCCACATGTCCAGCTTACACACTTTGCAGTTGTGCCAAAGAGGCTTTCATCAGAGACGTTTTGGGCACAGTGCATTGTGTGTCGAGGCTTACCAGAAATTACCTTAAAATAACTCACCACTGACACGAGAATTATGGTTTGGTTTTTGGCAATTAATTTAGGCCACAACTTTATTTAATTACACAATTTTAATCCGAGTGTTGGCTTAAGCTTTTGGTTAACCACTCGTCCTTCCCTAAGAAGGACTATCTCCATCTGTCCACTGAGGACAGGACTCAACTCATCTGTCCACTTGGGACAGGACTCAATCATCTGTCCCATTCGGACAGGACTCACATCATCTGCCCACTTAGGGCAGGACTCACTTCAGCTGTCCCCATGGGACAAGACTCACCACTGTCCGCTTGGACAGTACCCGCTCCGACTTCCTGAAGGGAAGTCAAGTGAACATCCCTGGGAGAGGAGGTGGCTGAGCCCAGGCATTCCCTCCTCTCTTTTTCCAAGAATGTTCCCCAAGGCTCGTACTCATATAATTGGGTTGTCCATCCCCGCCAATGGCGGGATGGTAAGGACAAGAGCGTAAGCCCCGGGATTCCTTTAACGGAATACTTCTATGTGGAGCAAAAAGGTGGGGGGGGTAGGCATCTGGATGCCAAACCCCTCTTCCAACCGATTTACCAACCAAAAGCCTAACCACCAACCTAACAAGTTGTGACAATTTGCTAAGCAGTAGGTGAAAACCAAGAGGCCAATTGGAAAAATTCCTACTGGCCCATGAATACAGGCGGCCCCAAAGGCATAGCAATGTCAGGCTAACCTGCAAAAGAAAGGGCAGGTGGGAGGGGATTCAAACGCCAAGGCAAAAGTGAATTCTAAAACGAAGGGCAGAAGCTTAAAAGGGAGGCCCCTCCACCAATCACGGACCCAGGATTTCCATGACCACACCCCCATTACTCAGCATGACCTGTGGCCTAGGCTACAGCCCCAAACCCTATATTAAATTTCCTAGCAGCCCTACCACAATCCGCTTTATATTAGATGATATAAAGCGCTTTATGCTTCAGTGCATGGGGTAGAGTACCTTGTCCTGAGCCCTTTTCAGCTCTTCAGTTCTTTTTTTATAATGTGGTGAGCTACCGTTTGTGATGTTAATATGCCTCTCTGCTCCAGAGTTTGAATTATTATTCAGTGATGCCTACTGCAAAAAATGTAATCATAATCAATTTGCAAAAACCGAAATTGGCAAACTGTGATTAAGATCCTGCAGACCCTGGATAACAATAGTAATCACAGGAAAGAAACTCCAGGAATGAATTTAAAATTATAAACACAATTAGAAGTTCAGTTTGCAATCTATGCACACTTCCTTAGGGGTGCGTCCCAGAGTACTTCCTATATGTATGCACAGGACTGGGCTGCAACATATTTCCATAAAGACATTCAAGCTACACTGTTAATTTCAGACAATAATTGACTGTGCTTGCACAGCACAGCAAGTGATTTCCTTAGAAGAATATGAACAAAATCGATTTAGTGAGTTAAAAAGACATGAAGAGGTGGCATTCTTTCTGCAATTTTCCTTTCTGTAAGTTTGTTTGTATTTTTATAGGGCAGGTTGGGGGGAAAGCATCTGAGATTATGATCCCTTTTATGCTAAACTATCAAATGTTGGATCTACATGATATTCTCATTCTGTTTAATGTCGCAGATGCCTGACGTGGAATAATTGGGGGGAAATGGTGAAAAGAAAGGCAGGAGAAGAATGAAAACAGCATTTCACTAGAAGGAAACAAAAGGTATACGTGGCACCTTTTTTCCCTTCTTTTTTTCCTTTGTAGCAAAAGCAATCAGTATGTCCTTGAGAGAAAAATAATCAGGGGAGAAGGATAATGAACTTGGTAAAGACACTGAAGAAGAGAAATGTTGCCTAAATGGTAGATAAGGAAGACGCTGCGGAACACAATTCATTCCTTTACTTTGCCATACCTTACGTTATGGTGTCAGGGAGCGGGGAGAATTATTGTGTTGATAAAAACTTGAGGACAAGCTTCCTGAAGTAACAGGAACAACTGTGAGAAATTTTATTGGCAATCTAAAACCAGCTGACTGCCAGGAAACAGTGCTATTAAAATAAAATATAGTCCGGATCCAACATTTAACTAAACTTACAGAAAATGAGAAGTTCATGCAATTGGTGTGTTTACCAAAAGAAGCCATGTTCTCTTGATTGCTTGTGACAAGCTTTTGCAAATCCTGCAGAGCATTCATTGAATACCCAACAATGTGCTGCTCACACATGGTGATGCCCTCCTCTGTGTGGTTGGCCTGGGAACATGCCAGTCTGGTAATAGGCTTGCGACTGGATTCTGTATATGTGGAGGCACATGTGTGAGCCAGTGACAGCACATGGGCATTCTTCATTAGGCTACTGTGGTTTCTATGACACTGGAGACTCCCCACAATGCTGCTTCCATCACAGAAATTGCTGTAGCCCTGTGTGCAGCAGCTGCATAGAGCCCGAGTCTAGTGTCAACTCCACAAACGTCCCAAGTGATCGCATGAGGGCTACTGCCATGTGTGAACAGGCCCAGTATGTCTTAAATCTTAAGCTTCATGACAGAAACCTTGGAATAACATTGATGCAGCCAGAGGAGAATCTGTGTGGAAAGTTTTATTCATCCCTTCAACTGCTGAATGGCAAAACAAATTATGTGCTGATATCTAAACTAACAGATTATGTAACAGTAAAAGAAGGACAGCAAAATTGCAATCATTTTATTCAGTTGGTCTTCACTTATTGTTTGCTGGGAAGGCAACACACCTTCTCCATTTAATATAATGAATTTGTTTACTTTATTGCCCATCGGAGAGCCATTATGTGACTGAGCATGGGACTCAATTGTTTGTACAGAAGCTACTTTTCTGTTTTATTACTGTGTGTGTGCGTGTTATTTTTCTAGAAAAAAAGGTGCTGGAATACACCATGAACATCTCACTTGTCAGTGTGGTGTAGTGCGTTAAGAGCAGTAGACTCGTAATCTGGTGAACCGGGTTCGCTTCCCTGCTCATTGACATGCAGCTGCTGGGTGACCTTGGGCTAGTCACACTTCTCTGAAGTCTCTCAGCCTCACTCACCTCACAGAGTGTTTGTTGTGGGGGGGGGAAGGGAAAGGAGAATGTTAGCCACTTTGAGACTCCTTCGGGTAGTGATAAAGCAGGATATCAAATCCAAACCCCTCTTCTTCCTCCTCCTCCTCCTCCTCTTCTTCGAATGGCAATGGTGCTCACTTGAGAGGTGCCAGAACTGAGTTCCAGTGAGTTCCTGCTGAAAAAAAGCCCTGTATATATCTATAGTCGCATGTATATTTAACATACAAACATGAGTGCCTTTTTTCCTGCAGTGGGATCACCCCAGCCTTCCCATGGCTTTATTCCTCGAATGACACATGTCTGATTTCCCCTTCCCTTTTGCACATACCCTACAACCCCCATGAAGGAAATCTGCTTTTAATGTATTTAGTGTATGGACCGCACTGCACTTGAATTGTATTTGAGCTGCTAATTCTGTACTTCCTGCAGGTATATATTTAAAATAAAATAAGAAAAGCATGTAGGTTTTGGCACATGCATATTTTAATTGCAGCTTGTAAAGTGCTGCCGAATGTGTGTTCTTGCAATGCCATTTGAGAAGTGTAGTTTGGGGACAGGAAGGAGCACATTGCCCAAGCAACTGTGTGACACTCCTGCTCATGCCATGGGTCATGAGTCCCAGCGCCCTGGCCCCTGTTTGTTGTTAGAGGGTGAAGAGAGAGAAAATGTCAGCACACTAGTGACAATGACATGCGCTCTACGTGGGGCTACCTTTGAAGGTGACCCGGAAACTACAACTAATCCAGAATGCGGCAGCTAGAATGGTGACTGGGAGCAGCTGCCAAGACCACATAACACCGGTCTTGAAAGATCTACATTGGCTCGCAGTATGTTTCTGAGCACAATTCAAAGTGTTGGTGCTGACCTTTAAAGCCCTAAATGGCCTCGGTCCAGTATACCTGAAGGAGCATCTCCACCCCCATCGTTCTGCCCGGACACTGAGGTCCAGTACCAAGGGCCTTCTGGTGGTTCCCTCATTGCGAGAAGCCAAGTTGCAGGGAACCAGGCAGAGGGCCTTCTCGGTGGTGGCGCCCGCCCTGTGGAATGCCCTCCCATCAGATGTCAAAGAAAAAAACAGCTTCCAGATTTTTAGAAGACATCTGAAGGCAGCCCTGTTTAGGGAGGCTTTTAATGTTTAATAGATTATTTTATTTCATTTTTCTGTTGTAAGCCGCCCAGAGTGGCTGGGGAAACCCAGCCAGATGGGCAGGGTATAAATAAATTATTATTATTATTATTATTATTATTATTATTATTATTATTATTATAGGAGGTAGATCTTGCCACAGAGCTGGTGCCTATTCCAGAGACATGCATCTTCCATATCCCCTGCCTTTTTCCCATTAAAGTGCACCTAATGGCAGTATTTGACAGTATAATACTCAGTTAAGGTAAAGGACCCCTGACAGTTAAGTCCAGTCGCAGATGACTCTGAGGTTGCAGCGCTCATCTCGCTTTACAGGCCGAGGTAGCTGGCATTTGTCCACAGACAGTTTTTCTGGGTCATGTGGCCAGCATGACTAAGCCGCTTCTGGCACAACCAGAGCAGCGCACGGAAATGCCGTTTACCTTCCCGCCAGAGTGGTACCTATTTAACTACTTTCACTTTGACGTGCTTTCAAACTGCTAGGTGGGCACGAGCAGGGACCGAGCAACTGGAGCTCACCCCATCGCGGGGATTTGAACCTTCTGATCGGCAAGCCCAAGAGTCTCAGTGGTTTAGACCACAGCACCACCCGTGTCCTTATAATACTCAGTAGAAGAGAAAATTGAAGTAGTGGGCAGTATGACCTAGATTGGAGATCCAGCAATGGGAGTAGACTAAAATGTAGGTATCAGGACTGAAGAGTAAGTGAGGGCTTAAAGAAATGACGTTCTCTGTATGTACCAATGATGGCAACCAGTCTCACCTGCCCAGTCTCCTGACTGTAAGGACATCACCTCAAAATATGTACTACCACCACCACCACCAATAATAATAATAATAATTTTATTATTTATTTATTATTGAGATTATGTCCTGTCCTGTCCTGTCGTTGATTTCTCCTGCTCTGGAGGGTAGGACTCAAACCAATGGATTCAAACTACAAAAAAGGAGACTGACTAAATATCAGGAAGAACTTTCCGACAATAAGAGCTGTTCGCAGCTGCATCGCTAGCCGTCTGGCTGCCCAGGGCGGGGTGTGCTTCATGCGCATGCAGCGTGCATCACGACGCACATATCACAACGTGCGACACACACGGTGCGGTGCATGCGCACACAGGAGCCATGCGGTGCGGCAAACCCCGCGAGCAAGCCGCGGAGTGAGGCAGTCTCGGTTGCATCAGGGCTTCTCCTCCATGGTGGCAGCTGTCGGAGGTGGTCAGCCCCGTCCAGACTGCTGCCCCCCGCCCAGCCTATTGCCCGAGGTGGCGCCCCTGCCCCCCATTACTACGCTACTGGCTGTTCGATAGTGGAATGTTCTCTCTCAGGAGGCTGTGGACTCTCCTCCACTGGAGGATTTTAAGCAGAGGTTGGATGGCCATCTGTCACGTATGCTTTAGTTGAGATTCCTGCAATGGAAGGACTAGATGACCAGCACTACAGTTCTATAATTCTCTGATTTTCTGAAACTGACCTTGGACATAGGAGCAGAACCACTGTAAAACAGCACCTCCAATATCCATCTTACTGTGTCAGCTCAAAAGTATACTATGGTCAGTGGCCTCAAAAGCCACTGAATGATCCAGAATAACAGGTCGGAGGCAGCATGCTTCTGGAGAGCATCACATTTGGTTCCCTCTGCTCTACTTTTGCCAGCCCTCATTTTGCAATTTTTTGAAATGCGGATGCTTTTCCAAAACATAGGTTCATTGACCATATCTCACAAGCTGTCAATTTAAAATATCATTCTTTTGTGTTGGAACTCCACATAGTTTGCTTTTATGTTGGAAGCACCTCCACCCCCCACTGCCCTTACCCTCCTGCTTTTATTCATTTTAAGCAAAGTCTTCTCCTGACATAACATTCTTATATCTGCTGCTCAGAATTGCCTGTGTGTCTGTTTTCTTTTTGTCTCTTGATATTTTGTTAAAGCCAACTACAAATATCAGCTCTTTCATTAGCACATGCGGCAGAGCTATCAGGACCTGTATTTGTACAGTTCTTGGCATTGTCTACATTGCCGGGAATTCTTTTCAAGCCTTTACAATGCTGCACCCAAATTTCATAAATCACGAGAGGTCTTGTCGTTTAAGAAGCGGACAGTATTTGCAGAATTCCTTGACTAAGCTGATCAGTCATACCTCTGAAAACGCTTTCAGTGTATGCAGTTGTCTATTAACACCCTGCATCACTTCACACACACACACACACACACACAGAGAGAGAGAGAGAGAGAGAGAGAGAGAGAGAGAGAGAGAGAGAGAGAGAGAGAGAGGGTGCATCTGGGATATGAAGTTTCTTAACATTTTTCTCTTTTAGTGACTGTTATGCAAACTTTCCATAAGAGTACTACTGATTGTGTTGAGTACATGGGACAAGGGTTTCACATGCATAAACCTATTTTGGATCCTGCTACATAGGATTAAAACGGTCTCTACAGGGATGAGCCATCTGAACATGCATGAAAAGGATGGCAGGAAGCAAGCTAGACACATCGGGTTGTCTTCATTGCTGTGCTGCATCAGTGCAAAGATTTCTGCTTGTGAAATGGAATGTTCTCCCCCTCTCATCTCTCACACACCCTCCTACTACCGGTATGTTCTAGGGGGTCCCCCAACCTTCTGTAGCAGATTTCAGAGAAGTTCAGGGCACATGCTGGGGCAGGAGAAGCGTGGAATGTACCATTGCGCAAGTAGTAATCCTTGGACTGACAGGACATTGTAGCCATTTTTACATGTCAACTCAAGCCAGACTTTTCAGATGGAGTTATATTTGATGAACTGATAGTTTGGCTGGCCTAATAAATGGATTGTCCTACTAAGAAGGTTTTGGTTTTATTAATGTCTAACTGATTAATTTTACAGATCACAACTTACCATAATTATGGTGCAAATCCACTTCAGAAATTTCTCAGGACCTTTCAACAGACATATAGAGGATACTCAATTTGGTTTTCTTTGTTCATTTGTTTAGAGAGAAAATTGATGCTCCAATATGCAATTCCTCCTTGGCGTGAATCTTTATGTTTACTTACTTAGAAGGTTCCTGCCTTTATAACAATCTTGCATTGTAGTAGTATTAGTAGTAGTTCCAGTGGTGATTTCTTATCCCACCACACATTGTGTAGAAATAGCAAGTCTAGTCAGCATTGCTATCTGCTAAAATCAGATTCAAAAGCAGCATGCCTCTGAACACCTGTTTTTGTGGTGCAACAATGGTGGTGAGCTACTGCTTTTATGACTTAGCTCTGGGCTTCTCACAGGTAACTGATTGGCTGCTGTGGAAATCAGGATAGTGGATTAGATGGACCTTTGGCCTGATCCAAGATGGCTGTTCTTAGGTTCTTATTGTTGAAACATATTGTCATGTGGTTGAATAACAGTTAGGTGCCATTTTTTGGTCTCTTCATGTTGGAAATTTTCACAGAACACAGTCTTACAGAATTATTTTAATAAGTGACCGAGAGCTTCCAAAAATCGAAAAATCACATTGGTTAACAATCTAAACATGAGACTGACTCCTCCTAGGTGCAAAAGGTGGAAGGTCATTATCAAGAGATGATGGGGGGGGGAATTGACTCCAGACGCAGTTTCAACTAATAGATGAGGGGAAAGTATTTTACCATTTCATTTATTGGGAGAGTCACCATATGATTACTTTAAAATTCATCAGTCCCAGGATTCTGGACATTTACTTTTATCTTCATTCCAACACCAGCTGGAAAATCGAAGTGGTGATTCTAGCTTTCTGTAGTTGCTTGTGGCATTCACCATCAGTATCTGAAATCTTTATTTCCATGGACTCATTGCAAATGATCGGTTCTCGCTGCTTGGCAAAGATGGATGTTTAGATGCCTTGAGCATAAGCCTGATAAGACAGGCATAGAGGTGATATTGGCAGGTTGGGGAAAATAAAAAATGTGGTGGGAAGGGGAGTAACTTCATGTTATTTGAAATGAGATTTGTTATTTTACTTTGAGGAACTAAGATGTCAAACAAAGCATATAATTCTGAACTCTTAAGAACCAAGGATTACAACAAGCTTAAACACACATTTCTGGATTTAGGTTTAACACCCTAGGGACATAGGAAGCTGCTTTGTACCAAGTCAGACCATTGGTCCATCCATTCCCGTCAACTCCCGGATTGAAAAATATGGGATCAGCAGCAGCACGGCACAGGAAGTCACTTCTACACATGTCCAGACATGCGTAGAAGCAACTTCTGGTGGGCAGAGCGGCACCCGAAATCGGTTATGCACATGTCCAGACATGCGCTGAAGGAGCCTCCCTGGCCGGCAGAAGCTGCTTTGAAAATCCGGGGAAATTAAGGGATATTTCGCTATTCGGGGTAACAGCAGGAAACGGCTTTAAAAATGGGGGTTTCCCACGAAAAACGGGAGACTTGGCAGCTATGGGTCCATCTAGCACATTACTGTCTACACTAACTGGCAGTAGCTCTCAGACAGGGCATATTCCCAACCCTGCTGGAGATTGAATCTGGGACCTTCTGCATGCAAACTGGATGTTCTACCATTTTACAATAGCCCTTCCCCATCATCATTTACAGCTTAACATTTATATAACACTCCAAATAAAATATTTTGGTAATCATGGCAACAATTCTGCAAAGTAGGTCAATAATGCTATCGTCATATTACAGAGGGGAGGCTGAGTGGAAGCCAGTGGGTATTGGTTTGTTGATGGACGGCATCCATCAGGCGAAGGGGAAGAGAGGACATTTTCCATGATGTCTCCTTCTCACTGCAGCCCTGGTGGTTTTGAATAGGCCCCCATGACAGTTCAAGCTTCAGAGCCCCCAAAATGTAGGCCCACCACTGCCTCTGCTGACTCTCTAGCCATTCTGGGAACTTTGCTACCATAAACACACATACCAAAATGCAATGAAAGGAATGGAATCAAGATTCTGTAAGCTTCCGTATTGTTTCCAACAGCACTGTGACTGGAATTTATTCCCTGGCTGGAAGCTAGAGATGTCAGTCACAAAATGGGCCTCTTTTCACCCCCAACTTGGTGTTTTCCTTTTGTGGAGAGCCTGTGGGGAGTTGTATCATATTCTATCCAACTTGTCTGCGTATCTCCGAAGTGTTTTGGAGGCTTTGGGAGCATCCAATTTGCCTTGGGCCTCTTCAAAGAATAGCTGCTTCACTTTGGAAAAGGTGCAAATCTATCTGAAGGAGGCCACCTTGATTCTTGATTCAGGCTTAATTCAAAACAAGCATACATCCCTAGTCTGAACCATTCATACATTCAATTTCTCTTATTTTCCTGGCTTTTTCCCAGTTGGCCCTTAGGAATTTCAGTTGGCCCTTAGGAATTTCAGTTGCTCCCCAGGAAAATTTTCCTGAGTTCGATTTCTCAGAAATCTTGAAGTGAAAATTTTGTTTCTTTTCTGCCTTTGATTGACAAATAACCATTTTGTAGAAACATTTCGTTCAGTCCCTTCCAGGTAGTTATTTAAAGACCCAGAGTTCTACAGCACGCTCCCTGTTCCTGACTGGGACACCTCTGCCTGTTTTCTTTTGGTTTTTACATTGATTCCCATGTACTTCCAACATTCTTGACAAACACAGGAAGGATTCTACAAATGGCAACTGGGAAAGGAAAGTAGTTTTTCAGTTGCATTGAAATAGTAGCACCTTGATTCCTACATGGTTCTTTTTATGCTAAGGTTACCAGACGTTCCCGTTTCCCGGGGACAGTCCCCAGATTTACAAATCAGTCCTCTGAGAAAATCCATCTATTTAGTAGGAAGTTGAAAAGTGTCCCCGGATTCATTGAAAAAAACTCTGGTAACCTTATTTTATGTGCACTGCACAGACTGGTTAATTTGACACTGTGACTGGGGGAATATGAGAGGGAACTGTTGAGAATAGAGCATATAACTGCATGCTCCGAATTAGCCGCTGGAACATTGATTCTGAGAGGATTGTTGACTTCCTAAGTGGTTTGTTCTCCACGGGGTATCATCTTGAGGCACAGTCCTTTGTGTAACCATAGAACACAGCAACATATCCTGTGAATGGTGGGTGCATAGCAGTAAGCAGTTATGGAGAACACCAGCAGAGAAACGAAACCCAGAGCGGCAGCCATTTTGAGATCGGTTTGTTGTAGTAAAGAATTTGTAAACTGTTAAGTAAAGATTGCTTGTTTCACACTGCATTCTCTGGTGGCATTGTTTTATATACATTTGCAGCAGCAACTATTATGTGTTGTCAGAAAGAAAGAAAGAAAGAAAGAAAGAAAGAAAGAAAGAAAGAAAGAAAGAAAGAAAGAAAGAAACTGAAAGTAAAACTGTGAAGCCAAAAATAAAAAAGGTTAAAAAAAATGGGCCAGCTTCAGCCTCCAGGTGTTTGAAGGAAATTCCGCAGAGATGTGGAGAATGTGGAAAGTTAAATTTAAGCTGTACTGTGTTGCAAGTGGAGTAGATAACAAAGACTAATGGCTTGAATCAGCACTATATTCTTCATGTGGCAGATGAAGTATTTCATTCTTTTCAGTTTGATGGTAATGCAGAAGAAGGGGAATCACATTTTGATTACCACATATGAAGCATACTATGTACTCAGAAGACATGTTGCATTGGAATGGAACAAAAGTCCAGGCCATGATCTGAAGGCACATGGTAGAGTAACAGAGCTCAGCAGGTGCAGAGGCAAGCAGTGTGGTGAAGAGCAGGCTGATAAACAGACTCGAGGGCTGGGAGGGAAAGTGGGACTGTTTTGCCAAGGGAATGCTGTTCACACTGAGGAACCAAGCTTGGAGCAGCAGTTATATGGAGCCAACCAGAAGCTTAGCTCATTTGGTTAGAGCGTGGTGCTGAAAGCGCCAAGGTTGCAGGTTGAATACCCATAAGGCACACCTGCATATTCCTGAATTGCTGGGGGTTGGACTAGATGGTCCTTGGGGTCCCTTTCAACTCTGTGGTTCTATGAGATAAAGTCACCTAGGCCAACTGGGCTGATGAGCTGAAGTATCCTGTCTGGTCATTTAATTGGTGGCACTGCAGAACCCTCAGGCTGATTGCTGCCACACTGGCAAAGGAAGGAAAGTGTTGGGACTTTGCTTCCAGAGTCCCTGATTTGAGTTCCTTGAAACCTTATGAGAAATATTCATGAAAATGAAGAAGCTTTGGGCTTGGATAGTGCAATGGTGCTTCATTGATTGCCAAAATGGGTTGTTTCAGTGGAAGGGTGATAGCTTTATCACCTGGATAACTTTTATGGGGGGCAAGGCTACATATTTGGCTTATCTTGGATATAGGACTATGGGAGTGACTTCATTCCTTTCCCCCTTTTGTTGTCCATATGTGTTTGAGGGTCAATGATACAGGCTGCATTCAGACAGCACTTTATTCAATTTTCCCAATGCCCCCCCCCATGTAATTTGCACATTTAATTAGTTATTTCACACAACGAAAAAGCCACTTCTGAAAACATTGCAGTGTAGTGGAAGTTTAGTGCTATTTTTTGCGTTAATTGCTTCTAGGAGAGGAAAAAACCCTGTTTGTAACCCCATTAACCTGGAAAATTGTGGGAATTTTGTGCTGCTATTTCCCCACCGTTTTCATGGATTGTGACAAAAAATTGTATTCCTGCATACTGTTCTTTCCCACAGTTTTTGTAGTGAAAGAGATGCACACATGCACATAAAGGCTAGCAGCAGTGACATCCTGTTTTATCATACCACATCCAGTGGCATGAAGGAAATGTAGCATGACATGGCAGTACGTCGGTCAAAAAGCTGTAATTCTCTAAAGCAACAGGTCATCACAGTGCAAAAGCAGTATTAAACACCAGGACAGAATCCCTAGCATTTTTACCAGGAAAACTAACACAATAATACCCATGTATGAATACCCCCGTACGTAAGCTAGCTAGCCTCTGAAGGAAGCCCTTTCAGGAAAACAGCATTATTTTAATTTCCAGTTAATGTTTCACAGGTGTTCAGCAACAGGAGAGGGAGCAGCTGGGGGTGGGATGCTGCGGGGGGGGGGAGAGAGACTTGCCCACCTCCAGCACTGTTTAGTGCAATGAATGGAGTAATAGTGCTTGATAAATTGGGCAGCCTTTTCAAATGCACATTTTCTTTTTAGTTTAGTTCCAGAACTGCAGCAATACTGCTGTCACAACAGAAAGGAAAAGCTTATAAAAGGTGCTTTAAAAACCTTATCGCCACAAAACAGTGCGGAGTATTGCATAACGTAATACCTTAAAATACTTACCTTTTCATTGGAGCTGCAGCATATTTACATACTTCATTTATATGGCCTACTTATTCCTTTGCTGAAGGAACTCCTGTTTCCTGCAGTATCTACCCAAATATTGCGTACATTTTATATTATGTAGCTATTACTTTCTCATTTCTTTAGGTTATTGGACAGGTAGCCGTAGATAACACTAATCATTACTGTTCCTTGCAAGAGAACACCAAGATGGAGAGGTTTTTCACAAGAATTGGCTGAGTCAATCTCTGCATAAAGTTTATGATCAGGAAGGAAACTGTATGCTACATCAAATGAACGAGAGAAAGAAAATACAAAGAAAATATTTTGTTCTGAAGAAGCGTGGTTTGGGAATATAAAGAGGGGGAGATGAATTTTGTCGCTTCAGAAGAGTAGTTTGGCGGGAAGACATTTTTAGTGAGCCATATTTTTATAATCTGGAGAACATTCCCCTGAAACATTAAATATTTTAAGACTCCCTATGTTGAAGATTTGTTTCATTTTGGGTGGTATTTTCTTTAAATCACAAGCAAGATGTTTCCTTTTTATGTCTGGCTCTGTAGGCCTGTGCCAACATCACAGAGGCTGTCACTAAAATACTGGAGTGTTTGGGACATTTATTATTATATATTAATTATGTATAAATGTCATAGATATCTGCAGAGTAAAGAAAAAGGGAAGTTAAGACGAGCTTGCATTCAAAATGTTCCTGAGAACATTTTAAATATTCAGCTCAGCCACAACCATGATACAAATTTCAACAGTAAGAGTCAACTCTCTGATGAAATGTATTGTATGTTGTTGCACTTAAAAGCTCAATCTAGACGGCACAACAGCATGTGGTTTGTAGTCCTTTGAGCTGTGAAAATACTGATTCATTGGGCACATGCGTCATTCAGTTGCACATAAGCATTTAACCAACTTCACACTGCAGCATGGCATTTGGATAGTTTTGGATATGTAAAAACATATATGTTGGAGTCGGATGACTGTGCAGGATTTAGAGATTAGACAAGTTTAGACAAGGCAGATATCATCAGCTACCCAAATAATGGAACTTCATGCAAATAATCGTTGAATGGCAGCAAACACAGTGAGACCATGATGTTCTTCTACCTCAAGTTAGGAGAAAATTCTAGGTACTGTCAGAAATCCCTCCAGTCTTGAGGCACCACATTTGCTCTATAGGCACATCTTGGCTGGTCAATTTATTGAGACTGCTACTAGGAAGTGTTTATGGCTCCTCTCTGCTGGTTGACTTCCTATGTGTTCCAGTTTCTTTCCAGGTTGCTATCTCGCAACCTGGGGAGAAAATTTCATTTTAATGAAAATCTATTCAGTGTGTGATTTCTGAAACAATACACTAACCAAAGCACAGCCATCCTCCGAAATTCACACTTCTTTGAATTTCGCAATGCATTTCTCAAGACAAGTAATGCATTTAAAAATTCATGTACTAGGGTAAACTGTGCATAACTATGTATACTGCTGAAAATAATACACAAAATGCATTATATTAGGCAAAACTGCAAGCAAAAATGTGTATATTAGAACTTCACAATAAAATGCTAATAAATTTTCATGAGATCTTTTTTAGAAATAAATCAAAACCTCATATGGAATGTGGTGAACTGAATTTAAGATTGGGGGGGAAAGAGAAACCAATGTAGACGAATATGCCCATCCCTAGCTACAGGCTTGACAAGCAAAGGGCATTGTGTGAACATTTATATCACTGGGCTGAACGTTGTTTTCCTAGTCCCAGGTGTATCTTATCATGATCTTTCCTCTCTGCTGGGCATGGAGAACAGGAAGAAATGGCTAAAGTGCCTGGAGAAGGTAAGGCATTGGGAGAATGGAAAAGTGATAGGAATGGGCTTTGAGATGAAACAATTTGGGATATAAGAAGCAGCAGCTTCTGGGTTCTGGTGAGATCTTGCAGGGCTCTCACAAAATCTTACATAAGTTAGGGTACAAAGCAACATAGTATTTATATAACCATCCCAGATTTTATGAAGTTTCATTATACACTTGACCTGCTTCTTTAGTAGGCTACGTTGTGTGGCTCATTATATAATTATGAATAACAGTAGATAGCGTAACATAGTCTGTCCAACAATTATGAAATATTACTACCTGGAATTTACTGGAGACAGTGGCAAAAATCTAACCGACTTTGGGTTATTGGTATTGCAGGTCCTATAATTTGAATCACACACATACAAAGAGAGTTATAAAAGCATCAACTAGTTGGTGTGTGTGTGGATACATTTTGTACCCTGTATCCTATGGCCTACCATTAGTGATGTTCTCCAGTGTTCTTTTGACAGGCATTATTTCACCAGGACCTTTTCTTCTAGCTGCATCCTTGACTTTTGTACCATATATTTCAGGCTGTGCTGTGTTTCTAGAGTCTGTGTTCTGCCCAAAGCATTTTGCTGTCAAAGGCAGACAAGATAGCACCCCTTCTCAATTATATGCAGATAAACCAGTCAGACAGGCAGTTACTTGAACCTCACTTGGACAATGGCATCATGACATCCTCCTCCATTGCATCTGAGGGCACCAGCTAGCTTAGGGGGCACAGGACAGGCCATATGTAGCAGAGACAGCTCAGATCTCAGTATCTCACTACCACTTTCTGCCACCTGAGGCATCCACTTCACTCTGCCTAATGATAGGGCCAGCCCTGAATTAGCGTCCTAGCTGTCACCATTCGGGTTTAGGAGTCTTTTAAAGTAAAAGGTGAAGGTAAAGGTACCCCTGACCATTAGGTCTAGTCGCGGACGACTCTGGGGTTGCGGCGCTCATCTCGCTTTACTGGACGAGGGAGCCGGCGTACAGCTTCCGGGTCATGTGGCCAGCATGACTAGGCCACTTCTGGAGAACCAGAGCAGCACACGGAAATGCCGTTTACCTTCCTGCCAGAGCGGTACCTATTTATCTACTTGCATTTGACGTGCTTTCAAACTGCTAGGTTGGCAGGAGCTGGGACAGTGCAACGGGAGCTCACCCCATCGCCGACCTTCTGATCGGCAAGCCCTAGGCTCTGTGATTTAGTCCACATTGCCACCCGCGTCCCAATGCAATTTAATTACCCAATGCAAATGAAACCCATCCAAAAACCAAAACACACACAAAGAAAAAGGGCCCAACTAATCTTCGCCTGCTTTTTAAGTTTATGTATGGCTTATGTTATTCTTTTAAACATTAAAAACATTGTTCACGTTCAGTCTGACTGCAGAAACAATCCAAGTGGTCACTTGCCACTTGTTTTTAGAGGTGCCAAGATGCAATAACGTATCTGAAATTTACAGGTAGGTAGCCGTGTTGGTCTGCCATAGTTGAAACAAAATAAAAAAATTCCTTCCAGTAGCACCTTAGAGACCAACTAAGTTTGTTATTGGTATGAGCTTTCGTGTGCATCTGAAGAAGTGTGCATGCACCTGAAAGCTCATACCAATAACAAACTTAGTTGGTCTCTAAGGTGCTACTGGAAGGAATTTTTTTTTTTAAATCTGAAATTTAGTTCCCTGAATCCCTTGCTGTGCCACAGAGGACACTAGAGAGCATTATTTGGATGGTGTAGGACAGCCACTTAGAATGCCTTTTGCTCCTGTCCTGACAGTATTAAAACTATCTTCAAAATGTAGGCCTAGCCATGTGTTCTATAGCCTAATGCTAAGATTCTCCGCACCAGGTTGGAGCATAGCCACAGATATCCCAGTGCAACATCACAAAACATCATGTTACAGTAATATACGGAAGCTGCCTGTTGGAAAAGCAGATAACAAGGGAGAAATCAATTCAGCTGGACTAAAGGTCACCACCCTGTGCCAAATATACAGATGGCAATAAATTGGACTGGAAAGGGCCAGCCAGGAAAAAAAGCTTAGAGGCAGAACATTAATAAGTGAGGCTGTGGTCAAATCAGCTGCTGAGCACCACTGTTCTTGACACTTCCACATCCAGCTATACTGAAGAAGAAGAAAGCTGAAATCAAGAGTTAACCAGAAATCTCTGTAAATCCCAGGGAAGGAATATTTTTGCACTGGCCACAAGACTCAACTGCTATCTGTGAGTGTAACCACTAGCAGAACTATCGAAGAGCACAGAACAGACAAAGGGAAAGTGGTACGTTTGCTTCAATATCTTTCTTTCTCAACGCATGGTGATTGGAGAGCCCTGGTAAAATCACTCCTCTGATTAAAAGCTAGACTCTTCAGTCCCAAAAGAGTTCTCCATGCTGCATACCCTACCTGACATTTTTCTTACATGTCAAGCTTGAGGAGAAAGGTTTCCTTTTTGACTCCCTACTCACACAGGGTTTTTTTTTCTCCCCAGCATCTGAACCTCTGAAGTGCCCCTTAAAGGGTCCCTGCCAGTAGCGGACCTTGGACTCTCAAATTTCAGTGGCTCCCTGTGTGACGCTAAAATTTCTCACACACACACAACACCGCCTCTCACGCTCTGTTCTACAGCATTGTCATGGTTCTCCCTGCAGTCTGGCACCCAGTGCAGCCACCCTAAAACTGCCTCTGCTGCTGCTTCAGTGCAGAGCATTTCAGAGAGACCCCACTTTGATTCAGACAAACCCTCACCCTTTTCAAAGTAGCCTACCTTGGGTTGGGATTCCTCCAAATCTGATGCACAACCGTGCTACACAACCTCCAGGATCAGAGGCATCGTGGCTTTGAAAGCCAGTTGGTGGGAAACAATGCAGGGCCTTCTCGGTAGTGGCACCCGCCCTGTGGAACACCCTCCCACCAGATGTCAAAGAGAAAAACAACTACCAGAGATTTAGAAGACATCTGAAGGCAGCCCTGTTTAGGGAAGTGTTTAATGTTTAACAGACTATTTTATTTTAATATTTTGTTGGAAGCCGCCCAGAGTGGCTGGAGAAACCCAGCCAGATGGGCAGAGTTTAATTTTATTATTGTTGTTGTTGTTGTTGTTATTATTATTATTATTATTATTATTATTATGAGTTTCTCATAGATCGCTATGGGAAACATGATGCTGGACTAGGTAGGACTTTGGCTCCCCCAAAGGGCTCTTCTTCTGTTGTCATATACTCAACAGGTTTACAGTTAGGGCACAATCCGAACCTCAATCCGAGAGCCAGTGTGGTGTAGTGGTTAAGAGTGGTAGACTCCTAATCTGGGGAACCGGGTTCGCGTCTCCGCTCCTCCACATGCAGCTGCTGGGTGACCTTGGGCTAGTGACACTTCTCTGAAGTCTCTCAACCCCACTCACCTCACAGTGCGTTTGTTGTGGGGGAGGAAGGGAAAGGAGAATGTTAGCCACTTTGAGACTCCTTCGGGCAGTGATAAAGCAGGATATCAAATCCAAACTCCTCCTCCTCCTCCTCCTCCTCCTCCTCCTCCTCCTTCTTCTCCTCCTCCTCTAGTGAGCAGGAATAGCATTAATGAAGCAGCAGAGCCTCTGTAACATCTGGAACTCTGCCACTTGTGCTGACCAGGGTAGAACGCAGTACAGAAAAAGTCTGGGGTTTTCTTGTGGCATCTCTAGGCTGGCACAGAAGTGAAGCTGGACCAGTTTTGGAGCTGGCAGATGGCTAGCTGGATCATATCAGTAGTCTCTTTCTCTGCAATGCCCTGTTTTGAGTATATGCTGGCTACCGACAGCAGGGATACTGGCAACAATATCTTACACCCACTTCTGGTTTCGGCCACTGCAGTCAGGAGTAAAACACACCCACCCCTTCAGCAGAACAGCACAATGGATTGCTCTGCTTGTTGTCCAATATTATGGTGATAGGGCGATTCCCTGATATCAGTAGAAACTGTTTTGGAATAAGGATTGTTGGAATTAAGCAAAGAATGGTCCATTCATTTCCTTCCCAAGACATGCCTAGCTCTACACAGCAACTCTAAAAAGGAATTTATGAAATATCTTTTTTTTTGTACCTGTGTTAAAGCATTGTGAGTGTGTTAGTAGATGTTTTCTTACTTTAAATTACACTCAAATTAAACAAAAATAAAGTAAGATTGCAAGCATCAGTGAGATGCAAATGCCATCTTTTTCCAAAGCAACTCTTAGAATTTTGTAAATCGCTTATTTGAATGAGAATACTTTACATTTCCAATACAGTTATTGTGCATAAGCACATTTTAAACCATTTTTAAGAGGATGAGCAATTTAAAGCTTTTTTGCATTAATTTTGGGCTGATTTACAGTACTTGCTACTGACGCATTAAGAGATTTAATGAACTTTACTAGGATAAAAATACTCAATTCAAATTAGTTCAAAGAACTTCAGCTAGTTTAATGGAATGTTTCACTGGTGAACAGGAGAATAAATAGTATATTACTGTTTTATACATAAAAGAAATTCCTATAGCAAATATATCTGCTGTACCAAAAGTAATAACATTCATTTTTATGAGTCATTAGCCCTTCATTCTAAGAATAAATCAAAGGAATAACTTTAAATCATGTGTATTTTAATATTGTGTTCGGGTGCAGTGCGAGCAAAAGAGTGAATCCAACATTGTTTTAACATTATTTATGCACAAGGAGAGGGGAATAATTTAATGTACAATTCCAAGGGCAGGCAATTTGTTCAGCACTGAATACCATATAGCTCAGTGGTTCTTAAGCTGGGACTCGGGAGCCATCAGTGGTTCCTGGCACACTTTCAAGTGGTCCCTGGGACCATGGAGGAAAATAATAGAGGAGAACGATGGAAAGATGAAGGTCCCATTGAAATTTTCACCCCATGCTGAAAATGCAAGGCGCTTTTTAGCCTAAATGTTATGAAATTTAAATTGACAGGCAGCTTGCCTCTTCGACATTGGAAGCAACTGCAGTAGAAACTTCAAAGAAACTCCTGGCTGTGTGTGCATTTCTTTCCCCAGAACACTTGTAGCTTTGTCTGGATTCCAGCCAAAAAGGACAAAAGTAGCAGTCAGATTTCAATTTGGAAGGCCTTCAAATAAAACTTGGTGGGATAGCAATAACAATAATAACCAGAGCAGAATAATGGTTATAATGGGGGGGGGGAGCTGAAGAATCGTAATTAAATTTGTTTGTGGATGTAATTTACATCATTGGTAGAGATCTTCTGCTTTGGTAAAGGAGCCTTCAAGCTACTTCTGATGCTGCTAATTTTCCATATTTGCAGTGATGGAGGTAACACCCCCATTTCCCAATCCCCATAAATTTTATTTTAGTGATGAGTGGGCCTTGTGAAAGGTGAGCAGCAATTATGGGATGCTGGAACAGCAAGATGATGGATTCTACCCGTGTTCAGCCCACATTTGCGACACCACATGAACATATTAAATGTGGGTTGATGGTTAAGCCGGTCTGTGTGCACCATTGAATCATAACCCCTATTTGTGTGTGTAAATTTCTCAAACATTTCTTCTTCCATTCATAGGGTGATATAGAATTCCTTTTAAATTCTTGTGGGTATCAGGTTGAGCTTACCTTACTGTAACATGGTGAACAGAGCTGTGCCCCCCCCTCTCTTTACTAGTAAGCATTTCCCCCGTATTATGTGGTCTTCCCCAGGCAGTTGTTCCAGGCAAGGAACAGGGCCATGTGCTGAGCACAGATTCCAGGAAAGCAAAGTCATGTGCCACTAGTCCCAGTTTAGGTTCCAGTAGCAAAAGCAGGTCAAGCAGAGTCTGGGTTCTACCAGGGCAAGAACAAATGAGCTGAGGTCAGGTGCTGATAAGCAGGGTCAAAAAGGAGTGGAAGAAATGTTCAGCACAGCACTACATGGCACAGTGCCACTCAACCTCCATTCTCAAAACATGTGTGAATTAGCCCTGCTTTGGTTATTGTCTCCAAAGGACAGGTCACTTCACCTTCAAATGCTCATCTGAGGCCTATTGGCAAGACTTTGCTTTATTCCTTTATGAAAGCGAATGAGACCCCAGGGAAGCTGCAAAAGAAATAGAAGAGCGGGGGGGGGGGAGAGAGGTCTTAGGATAACTCATAATTGACAAAAACTATCTGGGCAGGAAATTGTGGCAGCCTGCCCATCAGTTGGAAAGTTAATTCAACTTCAGATAAAGGAATTTTAAAGGTGAAAAGGACAGTTAAACTTCAGATGAAAAAATAATAACAAAAGAACACAGTAAATCCTCAGAGATCTGTAGAAGGAACAACGGCGATAGTGCTTTATTTTTTAATTGGAAGGAGGCATTTAAGAAAGAGAGAGAGAGAGAGAGAGTTGGGAAAAGAAAAACAAAACTCCCATCATATTTAAGTCATGGCAAAGGTTCCCACCTTACAGACTAAGAGGCACTCTTATAATAACTCATCAATGACTATAATTTTACCCATCTATAATCAACCAAAACAATACTAACAATAAAATTCAGAATCTACCAGCAATGCTCTGATGAAGTCCTACATACAAATCTTAAGAGAATACCTCTTTTGTGCTGTAGTAACTGTAGAATCCTCTCATAGCTAGAATATTCTAAGGAGAAACTCAATTGTCTGAGTGCCCTAATGAAGCCAAACTGACACCATCCATGCACAAGGAAACACCTCTAAAAGCAGGGGGAGGGTGGGCATAAAACCTATACACAAAGAGTAAGCATGTTTGGTGGACAGAGAATGCTGACTGACATGTTGCAGAAGCAGAGAAAAGAAAAGAAAAAACAGGGAGACTGAGAATGGAATGGACTATCCTGACATAAGGCATGGCTGGCTGGCTGGAACCTTGAACAGGAGCCCTGCAATATTTTATGGCTAACCCCACTTCTTATTTCTCCTTCCCCATGGGTGTCAGTACTTTTTAGTCTTTTCAGTCAGTCCTTTTGACTATTTAGCCAAGAAATAATCACTGCTCCCTATTCACCCATGGAACTTTGTGTGTCTCAGGCTGGACCCCTTTCCAGGAGTTAAAAGCTTTATATCTGTTTCCTCTGACAGGGAAAGGATTTACCTTTTAAATGAATCAGCCTGGATTTTTGTTCATCCTATCACGATTTTCACCCTTTTCTTCTTAGATCTATAAAGTCTGGCTTGTGTGGAATCTCTTACTCTAGCAAACGCCATTTGTTGTTAAAACAAGTTGTGTACTGAGGACCAATAAAATGTGACTCTGTGTAGTGGGTTACATGACTGTGCATTTTCAGGGGGTGTTATTCCTTCCTTCCTTCCTTCCTTCCTTCCTTCCTTCCTTCCTTCCTTCCTTCCTTCCTTCCTTCCTTCCTTCCTTCCTTCCTTCCCTGTGCCATTGAATAACTTGAGCAAGGGTCATTTTTCATAAATGTTTTGCACCAAAAATGTAGCAGTGTCACTGAATCTATCATGACGAGCATCTTTGTTTACAGATGTCACAGACTCTCCTGGGAGGTTCGGTACAGGCTCTAAATATCTAAAATGCCCCTGGAAAACTGACGCTTACATCTGATTAATGTGGAAGATGGTCCTATGAGAACTGCAGTAATGTACCATATCTTTGTGGGGGAGAAAGAGTTTCTGACACTGCTCCTACTTTTTCTTTTCTTTTGCAAGTTAATAGCCCCGACTGCTACAGATCGTTTCAAGCTTTTCCAGTGGGGTGGAGCCACAAAAATAGCCTCTCTGCTGTGGTGTCCCTCGTGGTGGCATTGGTGTTACCTCCTCATCCCTCAGCCTCTTGGTCAACCTCAGCAACACCACTGCTGGAAAACTCTTGCTGTAGCTCCGTCCCACTTTGCAAGCCACTCCCTCATTCTTCACTAGAGATACCAGGGATTGAATGTGGGGCTTGAGTTGCAGTGCCTCCTTATAATGAAGCAGAGAGCTGAGATACATAGAGATTACAAAGAGCAGCCCACACCACTAACAATAAAAAGAAACACACACACACTCACACACTTAAGTCTACTATAAAAGTGATATAGTCAACATTCACCTAATGTATACATTGCACTCAAGAAATCTTACCTGAAGGAGAAATCTTACCCGAGTAAACTTGAGGTTCTCATTTGGAGCACAACTAGGATCTAATGGCAGAGCAGGTGTCAAAGGCAAGACAAATGAATGAAGGCAGTCCTCATTTCCTTAAAAATAAAAACTTTGCAGAAGACGCCCTCCCTCCCTTCCCAGAAAACCAGCTGGTAGCGCCCTGGGGTTTTCGTGAAACAAAGGCACCCAGGCAGGCTGCAGAGTGCAAACCCCCAAAGCAATTTGTAGAATGAAAGAAAGGGCAATTGGAAGCACTCCTGTGCCACCTTGGAAGTGTAGTAAGCACAACCCTGCAGCCCATCCTTGAGAATGTACTCTGGCTTTTAGTAATTTTGAATGCACTTACTTTTCACATTAATTTCTGGAGAATAGTACACACAAAAAAAGATGAGGATTCCCCCCCCCCCCCCCAGCACAGCACTAGATTCAAATTCCAGCCTGCAGGAACGCCTGAGGACTTGGAGTAGTGGGGTATTTGCTAGCTATACCACTGGGGCTCGGAGTGTGGGTGTGCTGCAGTATTGTCTTACATGTTGTGCATGTGGTGAAGTAGGGGTGTGCTGGGGGGCATGCCGCCATCATTGTGTGTTCATTGGTTACCTGGGGGGGGCAGCATATGGGCATTAGCACAGTCCCTGGTGGGTGGGAGCTGGAGGTCTTCCAATGATGCTGTGTGTCATTTTTAAGTCCTTTTTTGGGGGTGTATTTTCTAGTTGTGTGTACTCCCTGCCCCCACTTCCCGCCTGGGTAGAGCACACAATGGATATAACATTCTGCTGATGTAGCTGTGGTGTATCTCTAACCCTGACATGATGCGAGTATAGGATTGCTCTGCCCAGTTCATTGTTACGAGCGCACAAAAGGATTAGCGGTTCATTTCCATTTTAAATACTTACAAACATGCCTACCAAGTGGGGCAAACATGTTGAACAAGATCCCAAGGCTCAGGATTACAGGGATCTAACAGCAGCCAATACAAAGCAATGTCAGCATGGCACAGAGGCAGGAGGTCCACTTAGAATATCTTTGTCAAGAGCTATGATGAATCTATAAGCAGTGTGGTGCTAATACACAGCATGATTCTCTTCCTGGTGTTCATTATCTCTATCCTTATAAGCATGCACTTCAAAAGGCTGTTTCCTGAAGAAAATACCATTTTAATTCCAATGTTTATGATTATGATGACTTCTTATTGCTCTTCAACTTATCTCTCAACCTGTGGTTTGTTGTTTAAGACCACTGGATACAATCTATGCATCTTCCAGTGAAATTATGGCACTCTATTGTGAGAATTATGCTCAGTGTTCTTTCAATAAATCACATTTGCTCTTTATTAATTTCTATCACACCTTTCAAGCCACATAGGGCCCCCAAGACAGCAAAGAGAAACATTAAATTCAATACTAATTAATCTGCTGGTTTTTTATTTTTTTATTTTAATTAAAGAAATACAGTACAGCTAGATACTTTGTCATGGGTGTGACTAAGCCATTAATTTGTTCATGATCTTCATTGTGAGAAGGCTTGCAGAGAATTCACTGATAAAAAAAACCTTGCTGTTTTAAGAGTTAAGCTCGAGCTCTACAGAGCTGGGGAAAGTTGAAGCTGATGCCTTAAGAGACATGCCTTCTGATCAGTCTATGTCAAAATTTGTGCTTAGCTACAACTTAACTCCATGCACCCACACTTCCCCTTGCTCTTTGAAGCCCAAATCCAGATGAGGAGGATGAAGTGTCTGAGATAATGAAGACACCCCACTTTAACACTGCTTTTGAGATAATGTCCCCCCACCATACCTGAAGTCACCAGACTAGCTTAAGGGATGCAGGGCAGGCCACATGACGCACACACTCATCACCGCTTACTCACCAGTCTACCCTGGTACCTACTCCCTACCATAGCTGCCAAGTTATCCCTTTTTTTAAGGGATTTTCCCTTATGCTGAATGGGCTTCCTCGCGAGAAAAGGGAAAACTTGGCAGCTATGCTCCCTACCCAACTGTACAAATCCTGCAATGTCATAGTTAGGCTGCCACCAGTGTGCATCAAGTGGGCAGATGTCTGCTTTAACACTAGACTTGGGTCAACTGACTCTCTGCCTGCTTGTTCAGCCCTGGTCTGTCTCAGTGATGATGTCTGTGATACATTGGGAGGAGACTAGGTGAAACAGAAACACAGCAAGCGAGCATATCTGCCATTGGGATGCTGGCTAAGGACAATTAGAATTTCTGGGATGGGGTGGGCGGCTCAGGGGAACAGCCAGAGAGGGGAAGCCAGGAAGAGAAACCTAGGAGGTTGCCACCACGGACCCACAACATCCACCACCTGAGTTGGACACCTCACCCCCAATTGTATGTACTTAGCTCTTTCATTTAAATGTTTTCCCGCATAGGAAATGTGCATTTCAAGATGAAAACTGAAACTCACGAAAATCTAGTTCCTTTATTCAAAGTCCACTTAGGTGATTGTGGCTACTGTTACTTTGAAAGGTGACCCCACTGGCTCTGGTTTGCCAAGAGATTCTGCCCCTGTGTCCCTGGGAAGGAACATAACGAAGAACTCAGCGTCCATAGTGACCCCCATCCTGGAAAGGACAATGCACAAACAAGGTGCAATAAACAAGAGACCATTAGTCCTTTTTCTTATTTCACAAAAATGCAGGATATGTTTCTAAGAGGTTCCAATATCAATAAGACTAGTAGGTATTCGAGCAATATAATATTGGCGGCCCTATAGTTCAACAGGCAAGTAAGTGTCCTTGGTGCCAACGGGAATGATGCTGCTTGGCTTCTCTGCAGGTTCCAATTAACTTTTTCCTGGTGGGAATCACCATCTGTTGGATTTCTAGAACCTAGCTATGAGGGTCCCCACTCAGGAACAAGAATTTGAGCCATCTAAATAATAATAATAATAATAATAATAATAATAATAATAATAATAATAATAATTTATTTATACCCTGCCCATCTGGCTGGGTTTCCCCAGCCACTCTGGGCGGCTTCCAACAGAAATATTAAAATATAGAGCAATCCCAGGTTGGGGGTTGCTCCCAGCCTAGCCTCATTGCTTCTATCTCCTTCTCCAGGAGCTCAGGGTGCATGACTTCTTCACCCAGTTGAGAAGCTCTCCTGGGAACTAAGCCCCCCCCCCCAAAGTATATGCAGCCACATCAGGAGGAGGTGCAGGTTCTGGTCAAGGATTTAGTGGAGGGGAGGGATGAGTAGCTGGTCCTTTAATTAGGGCAAGCAGCCTCCTTTCCCTTGCCCAATGGTCTCTAGGAGACTACTTGGACACTGCACGTCCTTCTCTCTATCAGTCTGACCTCACCGGCATCTCATTTACCCCTCTATTTCATTCCCATCTCACCTAAGTTAATCACAGCCCTGCTCACATACCTTTCACTTGTAGGTGCCACTTCTCGATAGTGTCCTGTCCCAGTGGTAAATGAAGTCTCCAGCACCAGATGAATTGGCTGGGAAGGCTGTGGGAGTGGTGATGATGGCACTTGTAGTGGAGTAGCCTTGGTGGCCCTCCACAAATACCAACAACAATAAGGGTGTTATCAAGGTTCCCCATACAAGAGTCATCTGTGTTCCTATGGAGATGAAGTAGTCAAAACTTTGGGTCATTTCTCCTTTGAATGTAATTTTCAGAGAGGAGTGTAATAGATTACTTGGTCCCCTTATGAGGAAACATCCTAGAACGACACTGGAATTATACCCGGAATATTTTTTGGCTGATACAAATACATTAATAACAGACCTAGTGGCCATGTTCCTCTTCTCTGCTCAAAAGTCTCACACTCTCATTTTAATTGCAATTTGTATATTACATTTTTATCTTTTGTATCATAATATATTATAAATATGTGTCTATTTTATTCTTTGCATTATATTGTATTTTAAATAAGAATATGTTTTAATGCTCGTTTTCATTCCTTGTATGCTCTGTTTTAGGGGGAGGTCTATGACTGTACAATAAGATATTTTGATTAGCAAATCTTTGCATGGAGATATAGAAATTTACTAAATTTCTACAATACAAATTTTGCAATAATAATAATAATAATAATTTATTATTTATACCCCGCCCATTTGGCTGGGCTCCCCCAGCTACTCTGGGCGGCTTCCAACAAAATATTAAAATACAGAAATCCATCAAACATTAAAAGCTTCCCTAAACAGGGCTGCCTTAAGATGCCTTCTAAAAGTCTGGTAATTGTTATTCTCTTTGACCTCTGGTGGGAGGGCATTCCACAGGGTGGGCGCCACTACCGAGAAGGCCCTCTGCCTGGTTCCCTGTAACTTGGCTTCTCGTAGCAATAATGTCATGGTTGCTTGTCTAGTCAACAGTAAGTCTGACTGGGTAATATCCAACATTAATCACACTCAGAATAGACTGATTGGTTTCAATATGTTTACTCTGAGTATGACTGAGTTGGATATCACCCATTAAGGTAAGTGACACTCACTCTAGCTAATAGAATACCAGATTGCAGTCTAAATATTTATCAGTCCTGCTTTAATATGTCTACAAACAGAGAAGACAGCACAAACAGATGCAAGCAGGGTATCATTGGCCTCGGAACTTTCTTGTAATAACCATTATCTGATCCCTGAGCCTTAAAAATTTGGATACAGAAGCTGTCATTAAGCAATAAATGTCCTTGTAGTTAATTTGTGTTGTGGATTGATGTTATTTGAGTCTTCCGCACTACAAAGAGACCTTTTGCTGGCCTACTTCATTCCTAAAAACAATGACTAGCTGTTTGTAGGAGGTGAGATTAGTTTGCTGTAGATTCATTCCATTTCACTTTTTGCTGACTAAGCTTTATGTTAGATAGACCTTCAAACTGCAATGATTTGCATAAGTGAAAATCAAACAGCAAACAAAGGTTTTAAGTGCCTTTAACCAACAATGGGAACAAAACTTTATCTGCAAATTTTATACCATATGATATGATGAACCTTTGCTTTGCTAACTTCACAGAACTCCACAGAACTGGAAGAAAAAAAAATATATTCTGAAAAGACTGCAGTTCTGAAATGGTTTCCTCTGTATTGCTATTTGCTCTGATCACCTGCTCATGAGCTCCCATTCAGTTCCACAGAGGGACCCAATGTTCACACACAAAGGAACAACCATACAATCATAGAATCATAGAGTTGGAAGAGACCACAAGGGCCATCCAGTCCAACCGCCTGCCAAGCAGGAAACACCATCAAAGCATTCTTGACATATGCCTGTCAAGCCTCTGCTTAAAGACCTCCAAAGAAGGAGACTCCACCACACTCCTTGGTAGCTAATTCCACTGCCGAACAGCTCTTGCTGTCAGGAAGTTCTTCCTAATGTTTAGGTGGAATCTTCTTTCTTGTAGTTTGAATCCATTGCTCCGTGTCCGCTTCTCTGGAGCAGCAGAAAACAACCTTTCTCCCTCCTCTATATGACATCCTTTTATATATTTGAACATGGCTATCATATCACCTCTTAACCTTCTCTTCTCCAGGCTAAACATACCCAGCTCCCTAAGCCGTTCCTCATAAGGCATCGTTTCCAGGCCTTTGACCATTTTGGTTGCCCTCTTCTGGACACGTTCCAGCTTGTCAGTATCCTTCTTGAACTGTGGTGCCCAGAACTGGACAGAACCATGGGGTTCCCCTTCCAACTAAAGTAATAGGGAGCCATTCGGAGTAGGGTGTCCTAGATTGCCATGCTTGGAATAAGTTATTTTTAATATTGACGACAGACTTGAGACTGCAGCATGATAAGTAGGTTGAAGTTCAGATAGAGATTATTTTGTTATAAAATAAGGGCTAGAGATGGGGCGGCAAACAACGCTTCCAATGCTTCCATCCCCAAAACAAACATCTGGAAAGGGATGTGTGAAGGTCTGGGGTATGTGTAGCTAAGCTTTCACCTTCCATTTCTTGTGGAGCTACAGCTCTCATCACCACTGACTATTGGCTACATTGACTGGGCCTTATAGGAGTTGGACTGACTCCAACCAGTGTGGTGCCAGGCTATTTTGCGTCCTAGGCAAGGCATGTGAACTCCACAAAAAATGGCTAACTTCAATTTTCAAAAACTTGTAGAAAAAACTTGAAACTGCTCATTTTAAATTGCAAGAGTAAGTAATCTGTATAAAACTGTGCCCCTTGGGGGGGGGGTCAGTACTGCACCCCTCTGAGGTCTGCACCCTAAGTGGCTCCCTAGTTGGCCTAATGATAGCACTGGCCCCGACTCCAACTTCTGGAGGGCCACAGGTTTCCCTTCCCTGTTCTAGAGTGGGCTGGGGCCATTGGTATGATCTCATTGCACCTTTGCACACAAAAAGTCCTTTCGTGCAATTAATGCATGAAGGGGCTACAGATTGCTTGATTTCTTTAGACCCTGCCCCAGGCCTTCTCTTGGTTCAACTGCCATCAACATTCTGTAAGCTTGCAGGTTCCTGTTGGCAGTTTTAAAAACAAAAACTCGAACCATTGTCATTTAAGTCACAAACTCATGTACTTCTGCATGCCTAGGGCACCATGAGTATGTTGAAGCTACTAAATTATTTTTGGATGGTCCCATTTCACTTTCAAACTGATAGGCACTCAACAACATGAGTTTGCAGTTAGAGGGAATGATATATGTTTTAATGGAAGTGGTCACAATATGTCTGGGGTGAGAGGTCTTGTGCCTCAGCTTATTTGCAATAATGGTATTCAGTTTGAAAAGAAGAGTAAATAATTTTGCATATGGCCTACACAGAGAGAGCAAAATTGTTTTTTTGTTTTGGCAGTGGCTACATGACCCTTGGGACGCAGGTGGCACTGTGGGTTAAACCACAGAGCCTAGGGTTTGCTGATCAAAAGGTCAGCGGTTTGAATCCCCGCTACAGGGTGAGCTGCCATTGCTCGGTCCCTGCTCCTGCCCACCTAGCCGTTCGAAAGCACACAGTGCAAGTAGATAAACAGGTACCGCTGCAGCGGGAAGGTAAGCAGCATTTCTGTGCGCTGCTCTGGTTCACCAGAAGCAGCTAAGTCATGCTGGCCACATGACCTGGAAGCTGTACACTGGCTCCCTCGGCCTATAAAGCGAGATGAGCGCCACAACCCCAGAGTCGGTCACGACTGGACCTAACGGTCAGGGGTCCCTTTACCTTTACAGGACCCTTGGGGTACTTTCCAACTCTACAATGATTCTATGATTCTATCTGCTGAGGGCAGATGTCAGCAACAGAATGTTCACAACAGTCTACATCTGTGAGTTAGGTGAATAATTAGTTTGACATAAGCTGTCACACATTGGGGGGGGGGAGATATGAGAAACAGTGGGTGGCAGAGGCACAAAAATGGAGAAGGGCTACCCCCCCAAAAAAAGGAGTTGAAGCAAAATCTCACATAGGATCCATGTACAAGCAAGAAGACAGACAAGTGAAATTGGAGCATTCTTAGCAAGGGAGTTAAGAAATCATAGGCTTGTTTGTCTGAACAAGCACTGAAAAAAGAAGCAGAAATTAGCGTAGCTTCTTGTGTTTCTACTTTTTTTCTTTTTCTTCTTGGACAATGCATGCATTTTCCCGTTAGGGAGATCTCCTTTGTAAGGGAAGCCTCCCTGAGCACACACAAAACGTGACAAATAAAATGTAAAGTTCCAATAATATTACATGCCCAGAAAGTTTGTGATAAACATATTGCTAAAGATTTGGGTTTTTTTTTTAAATGATAGCATCAAACTTATTTAAACAGAAGGAAACCAGTTGGAGCCACAGCGGAAACATGAGCTTACGAGGGGTTCTGAAAAGGGATACTGAAAAAGATAGGGAAAGGCTAGGAATGAAAATTCTTTGCACAACAGAAGATATTGGAGAGATACCCATACCTAAAATATCTTTTCTTCTGCTGAAGAGCTTTGTCCAATAAAAAGAACATTTAGAACTAAAGCCATTTGAATGTTTCCTGCTCTGATGCCACCAATTCTCTCTTGCTGTCCTTCTTTCCAGAAATGCCCTCGCTGAGTGATGATGTGGTGCCACAGGTAAAAGCTTTCCTCAAGTCCCACCTCTTCCTTGAATATTATTAATGCAACCCCTTAATCTTCATCAACTACTGACACTATGCTTAATTGCTTTCCCAAATGTGTACCCATCACCCTTTAATGTTTCCTTCCCACTTCAACTCCCTCTGCTGCCACCACCCCACCCCACACTTATACTGTAAGTTCCTCAAGATCAGGCACCCCCAAACTCGGCCCTCCAGATGTTTTGGGACTACAATTCCCATCATCCCTGACCACTGGTCCTGTTAGCTAGGGATGATGGGAGTTGTAGTCCCAAAACATCTGGAGAGCCAAGATGGGGGTGCCTGCTCAAGATGGGGTTTGTCTTTTTACTAATGTTGTATGAGGGTAAGTTGATAGCCCTTAATAAATGACAATAATAACAACAATTAACAGCTTGGAACCAGGTTATCCTCTCCCAAACCTTAAGATCCTTTTCAGAGGGTCAAGGTGCTCCACTGAAAAGAAGTGAGGAAGGCAATCACCAGGAAATCATAATAGGAATAGTGTTACTTATTCACACTGTAACTGGAGTCAGTGAGAACAGTGAAATAGTTAAATTTGGATATGGAACAAATGATTCAGGGATGTTAAAGTTCCAAACAGTCCCAAAATAATATTTCTAAACTGAGTAACTGTATAACAGAATAGCAGGGTTCTATTTAATTATTGGATTAAAATTATGAACATGACAACTGACGGACTCCCTAAAATTTGTCTCAGGGAACATTTATAGATTACTTGCTCTGAGGTGCCTACTTGGATTTAGGAAATCACTCAGATGATTCATTTGCATGAATTCTCACTAGCATACTTTGCTGGACTTGAACTGTTGGCAGAAATAAACAGAGTTTAAAAGGAGAACAACAGACATGTTTATCTAGCAAGATCTATCTCTACTGGTGGAAGTAAAAATAGCACCATGGTACAGGCTGTGCATGTTTAAGCGTGCACTGGAGAATTACTTGATATAACTTCCAAAGTTGTTTGTAAGAAGAGCTTTCACTTTATGAGGACTGCAGCAATTTCTTTCTACAGCATTGGATGAGTGTTCTTATCTGATACAAACTAAGGTTCTGTACTGGTGAGAATATAGCTGTAGGTGAGTGGGAACCTACTTGTTCGAATAGCCCATCACTTAAAACATTGGGCTAAGCTTTCTTTAGCCTGTTTCAAATTATTATTTAAACTGGACAAACAAGCAGAAATTGGTTTAAATTCCAGCAAGTTATCTGTATCGTAGCTATATACTGTATGTGCTGACTGCCATTAAATATAACAAGAATTAATTAATAAGAATGTTTATAAGATGGACTACAGTGGTACCTCTGGTTATGAACTTAATTCGTTCCGGAGGTCCATTCTTAAGCTGAAACCGTTCTTATCCTGAGGCGCGCTTTCGCTAATGGGGTTTCCTGCTGCGCGCGCCTCTGGCGTGCAATTTCCATTTGCATCCTGGGGCAAAGTTTGCAACCAGGAGCAGCTACTTCAGGGTTAGTGGAGCTCGTAACCTGAAGCATTTGTAACCAGAAGCATTTGTAACCAGAGGTACCACTGCATTGATTTCTATGTGATTTTATTCTGTTTTCAACAGTATGATAGACAATCGATTCATAGCTTTTTCAAGTTCTATTTTAATTTGCATAGCTTCATCTGTATTTTTGTATGGCTTATGGCTAAAAAATTTAATTTATTCTGATTTTGATATATACTGTTGGGCTCTAAAATGGTTTTAACTTACTAGAAAAGAGACCATGGGATAACGGTGAGAAGCTCTGTGAAAATGGCAGGTTGGTGTGCAGCAACAGTAAATATGCAAATTCTGTGGCAGGAATTTCTAGGAAAGAAACTGTATAATTCATCAAATATTATAATGACATTATATAAATCTATGCTACACCTACATCTGGTGCAAACATTTGCTCTGTCTCAAAAAATAAAAGAAAAAGATATTGTCGATCGGGAGAAGACAGTAAAAATGATGAGTGAAGAAGCGTTTTTCCTGCAAAGCAAGGCTTTTTTGCTTGAAAAAGGAACAAATAAGCAAGAAAATAACAGAAAGTTATTCAGTTGCGAATGTTGTGGAGGTAGTGAACAGAAAAAAAAGGTAATTATTCTCTCTCAAAGCACTACAACTCAGAGTTATCCAATGAAATTAACTAGCTGTTTATTCAGGACAAACAAAGAGTGCTAGTACAACTCCATGTAATACATAATTGATTGAAGGAATTCATTGGTACCAAACATTGTGATGGCTACAAGTTTAGGTGGCTTCTAGGTGGCTTCTAAATATACGGAGGATATTAACTGTGAGAAGGAAAAAATGGTCAACAGCATATGTACTTGGGACTGCTTAACTTGGATTAGTAACACTTGGCAGCCAACGCATGGCCTGAGTGCGGTCACCAACTCAGTAAAATAGACAAAACCACTTGAAGACATGGAAATGCTATATGTACTGTGGAATGCACTAGTGTGGCATTGCTTTATATTTAGATACAGCTTTGTTGTTTAGTCGTTTAGTCGTGTCCGACTCTTCATGACCCCATGGACCAGAGCACGCCAGGCACTCCCGTCTTCCACTGCCTCCCGCAGTTTGGTCAAACTCATGTTTGTAGCTTCAAGAACACTGTCCAACCCATTAGAATAAAGATGGCAGTGTGGACAGTTGTTAGGAACCCCCAAATTTTGAAGCATGGGAACTCAATATTTTTTTTTTTTATGATTTGGCATAACATTCGCTTTAATTGATATGTATTTGTATAATTTGAAATAATGGATGTGATATAATTGTGTTTTAATTGGAAAATTAATAAAAATAGTTTATATATATATAAAAAGAACACTGTCCAACCATCTCGTCCTCTGTCGTCCCCTTCTCCTTGCGCCCTCCATCTTTCCCAACATCAGGGTCTTTTCCAGGGAGTCTTCTCTTCTCATGAGGTGGCCAAAGTATTGGAGCCTCAGCTTCAAGCTCTGTCCTTCCAGTGAGCACTCAGGGCACTCAGATACAGCTTACAGTGGCACAATTGCCAATTTGGTTGGCCACCAGTGAGTGAGACCTTAAGCACACTGATATAATCACATTACTGATAGTTCTAGAAAGGTAGATTAATTCTCTCTTTTTAACTGCATGCTTATAAGTAAAGAGATTTTAATTTGCAGTGCTGATTACCGACATGTAACTGATAGCTACTGTGGTTTAATTGCTGGAGAGTACACACTATCTGTAATCCTCAAGAAGCAACATAGTCAAAGGTGACTGAGGAATCTGAAGCTACTCCGTGTAATTCATGTTTTGCATGCCCCACAACTGAAGAAAACTAGGTTAGTGCTTCCAGTCATTATTAGAGTGCTTTCCCTTTTTTATGAGGCTGCTTTTAAGCTCTCCTTCCTCTTGATTAATATTTTAATGTTAATGTGGCAAATTATCAGTAAAGCAACCAGCAGCTGTAGTTGTTTCTGGAGCAGGAGAAGCATGTGTTTATTTACAAAACTGGCAGCGACCAGCAGCTGCTGAGGCCCTGGCACCTCAGGAATACTCACATGCGCTAACCACGTGCTGTTGGGTAGGTGGGCCACCTTGCTATATGACATGCAGATGACACGGGGAAGGGGCCGCTCACTCACCTGCAAAAGTGGGCAAGTGATGGTAGCAAGGAATGGCTGCGGCTGTCTCCAATTCCTCACCTACCCTCTCCTGAGAGATGTGGCTGCAAGGATTTAGTTTGCTCTACCACTGAAAGGGAGAGCACAGAAAAAGACACGGTAGGAAACATGGCAGGGAAGCTTCTCCTGCTTCTTTTTGCTTGACTTCTATTTCTAGGTGGTGCTATGGCAGAAGAACTGAGCCTAGAGAGCTCCATATCCTGTTGCCTCCTCTTGCTTACTTGTCCTCGATCTCTAGACAGCAGGGCAAAGAAGTCTGGGGCCTCAGGCCTGTCCAGAGAAAGAATGCAAGATGCACCTGCCATCTTACTCTCTTTCTTTGGACAGCACAGGAAAGAAGACTGGGATCAAACCCAAACACCTAGGTGCCCAGAGGAAGTGGATACATGTGCAGGGAGGCAGAGGCAGCAACAGCCTGGGGAGTTGGGCAATGGTGACTGAGCTGAGCAAGCTGAATCCTTTCTCATATGTCAGAGGAAGGAAAGGTGGTGGCTTCTGCCGTCAAGAGCGGCATAATCTGCTCTTGCTTTCTTGCTCACTCTGGGTGGCCCCAATGGGCTCAATTTGAGCTGTAGAGCGTAGCAGCGCTAACACCTCCTCCCCTTGGGGGAGAGCAGTCGTTCAGTGGTAGCACATTTGCTTTGTATGCAGAAGGTCCCAGGTTCAATCCCTGGCATCTCCAGGTAGAGCTGAGAAAGGTTTCTGTCCGAAACCCTGGGGAGTGCTGCTACCAGCTCATGTAGAGGGTACTGGGGTAGATGGAACATTGGTCTCACTCTGCATATAAGGCAGGTTCCTATAGGTCCCCCTGCCTGGACACACACACACACTCCAGGTGCAGGTGGCAGTTGCTTGTGAAAGCAAGTGAATGCTTGATTCAAGGAAGTGGCACTGCATGGGTAGAACTGGCTGAAGGGACAATCCACTGCACATGTTCTGCTTGCAGAAGGTAAGAATCTCCAGGCTGGGCGGGGGGGGGGAAACCCCCCCCAGTCTTGCTGCCAGCCTGTGTAGGTAATATTGAGCCAATGGACTCTGCATAATGCCAGTTTACTGCCTCTTTTGGGTGGCGTTGGGTTCCACTAGGAGGCTTCCAGAGTGAGAAGGCGAGCAAGAAGCAGCCTCGGCTGATGCGGGGTGTGTGTGTGTGTGTGAGAGAGAGACCACCACTTGGCCCCGTGCTGGCTCACCCTCCCTCCTCTGGGCAGCGCCATGGGGAGGACTGGACTCCCCAATTCCTAGCCTCCCAGCGGCGGGAGAAGCGGGCCAGCGGGAGGTTGACTGAGGCAGCTGCTCCTGGCAGGGGCAGCCGGCCGCCCTTTCCCCGCTCGCACACCTGCTCTCCCTCGCCACTGCGCTGCCCCAGGAGAGAAAGCCGTGACCTGCCAACTTTTCTCGCTCGCTTAAGATGCGGTTGCGGTTGACAAGGTCTCCCGGCGCGAACCTGGAGCCAGCCCTGTTTATGGACACGAGTTCTGCTTGTGTGTGTGTGTGTGTGTGTGTGTGTGTAGCCTGTCGTGTTTCCTTTCCCAGCAGCTTTTGCCCCAGGGCCGCTTTTCGCCTGTGATAGTAAAGAAAGACACCCATTACTCTCTCTGCGTTAAGGGGTGTTAAGGGCAGCGTGGGGCCCCCCGTTCCACAAGTCTCTTCTGATTGGTTCATCCCTCCAATCCGAGCTCCGCGCTCCTGAGCTCCTATTGGCTCAAACCCCCATCCTTCTGCCTAAGGCCTGCCTCAATATATATAGATATATATATAAATTAACTGTCATCTCTTTCTCGGCCCCCCTCCTTTTCCTCACGCCCCCTCTTGTCCTCCCCCCTCTTTTTTAAAATAATAAAACCTGTTTGGGTTATGGGGGTGTCGCTGAGGGAAGGGGAAAGGATCGCGAGCCGGTTTCCCACACAACCGAAAGCCACGAGCTCCTGAGTTTTTGTGCGAGCGAGCGAGCGCGCGCGTGTGAGTGCCTGTGCGCGCGCAGGAGGGAGGGAGCGAGAGAAGCGGCTCAAGCGAGAGCAACTCCTGACTGAAGAGAGAGTCTAGCCCGGCAGCGCGCCACAGACAAGACTCGTAAACGGGGAGAGAATGAGAGCGCGAAAGCAGCAGCAGCACCGCCACAGCCACCACCACCACCACCAGCAGCTCTCCTCAGCTCAGGCAGCCGCTCGACACCAGCTGCAGCAGCAGGCGCACGACTAGAGGCAGGGGAGAGGAGGGGAGGGGAAAAGGAAAGAAAAAGGCGGGGAGTGGAGGCTGAAGGGGCCACAGAGGCAAATTCCCTGAATTATCCCCCTCCTCCTCCTCTCTCTCTCCCGCTCCCTGGCTCGCTCAGCCACCTACCCGCTCAGCCACCTCGCTCGCTCCTCCTCGTCAGCCTCGCTCCCTCCCTCCCTCCGCTGCTTCACTCACTCATTCCCGTCCCCCCTCCTTTCTCTCTCTCCCTCCTTCCCCCCTCTCACTCACTCACTCACTCCTCCGTCTCACTTTCCCCCCCTCCTCCTCCCCTACCTCTCTTCTCTCCCCTTGTTTTCTCTTTCTCCCCCCTCCCACCCCACCCCCCTTTCTTTCCCTCTTTTCCCTTTTTTAATTTTCTTTTCCCTTTCCCCCCTTCTCTCTCTTTCTCTTTTACCTCAGCTTCTGCTTGCTGGCACTGCACTGCAGCTGCTCCTTCAGCCACTCGTCCTGCCTGGCTTCCCACCCCCCCACCCCTTTCCTCCCCTCCCCACCCACCCATTTCACCGGTGCCAGATAAACAAACCCTCCTCCTCCTCTTCCTCCAGCCCCCCCAAAGCCCCCCCATCCTTTTGGGGAAAGGGGGTGTTGGACTTGCCAGATTAGCTTGAGCTTTTAAAAGGAGGACAAGAAGAAGCCCGAAAGAAGCGGGACGAGCCCCCCTTCCTTCCTCCTCCCCCCTCCCTGCTCCCCCCCCCCACCCCGAAGGGAGAAGCCAGTTATCCTTCTCGCGGCGGCAGCAAACATGATGGCGGCAGCTCCCATCCAGCAGAACGGGACCCACACTGGGGTGCCCATAGACCTGGACCCGCCGGACTCTCGGAAAAGACCACTTGAAGCTCCCCCCGAAGCCGGCAGCACCAAAAGGACCAACACGGGCGGTGGGTATTCGCCCCCCTCCTCCTCCACCACCTCCTCCTCCTTCCCCTCCTCCTCCCAAATTCCCCACCCACCTTCCCCTTTCCTACCTGCCTCCTCGCCTCGCCTCACCTCGCCCTCCTTTCCCTTTCCCCAAACATTCCTTATTTCTCTAATGTTATCATTCATCAAAATGGCGCCGCTTTCCGAGCATCTAGCAGCCCCGTTTTATTTTAATTTCGCATATTCGTCCTGACTTGGGGTCGCGGTGGGGTGGAGGGGAGGGCTGTTCAGCCTCGACCCACCGGGCTGTACCAAGCCCAGGGCTGCTGCTTTCGCCTGCTTCTTTCCCTTTCTTGCTCCTACCCCCACCCCCCTAACCAGCGCACGCCTTTGAACAATTGGGAGAAACTAAATGAATAAATGGCGGATGAAAAGAAGCACTTTCACTCCCCCCATCCCCTCTTAAGCCCCCTCTCTCGTGAGTCGCCAGGTAGATTTTTTTTTTCCATCCACCCACCCAATACAACAAAAATCTTGCCGATTTCCTGGCACCACTTTCTGTTACGGTGGAAAATGTTGCAAAGATTTGTTCTTCCTGGGGTTGGGTCACGGTGATGGGATGTGTGCGCGCGTGTGTGTGTGTCAGAGAGAGGTTTGCGGAGGGAGGGCGGGAGTTGCCTGTCTTGGTGCGGTGACTTGTTAGTTAACATCCTGCTCTTCCTGGATGAGATGAGTTATAACGGGACCAGCATCTCCTCTATTCATTTGCACTGGAGTCTTCATAACAATGCACCGAGGCAGAGGTGAATTTATTCATCCAACATTAACAAACAGCAGAACTAGATAGCTCGTGTATTTAACTGTTTGTATAATGTCTTTGCGGGGTGGGGTGGGGGGCGCACCTGTACTAGCTGGGACATGGACTCTCAAAGTAGGATGGCTCTGAACCTGCTCCTTTATAGAAGCAAAGTTCTTTCATGATGCATTTTAGGTTAAACTGTGAAAATCAGATAGGGGTGTTTATTTGTGTTTTAATAAAGAGGGCTTAAATGTGTGTGTTGTTTTTTACATGAGATCCTTTCAGAGCAGTTTCTTTAAGGTCCATAGAATTGATGTCATTCATTGGAGGAGCAAATTGTTCAGTTGTAAAGAAATATTTGATTCATTCTCCAATTCTGGCTTTTTTCTTTCTTTCGTTTTGCTCTGATTTGGGCATTACATTGGGCATGACATAAGCAGTCACCTTTTAAAGTGTATGCATGACTCCAGGTTTTTTTAAAGGGGGAAATATTTTTTAATGTCCTTTGATTAAGAGATCATTGCCATTTGAGAAGCATTTAAAAATACATCTGGATTACTTAGGCAAATGGTTGCATCCACTTATATTGCCAAGTTTTATTGTCAATAGCTAAAACTCTTTGAATAAAATCTCAAATTTTGGATTTAGTGGATAAAGCTGTGTGTTGGGGAGAGTACAGTGCTAATGGTGAACAAATGCCCTTTTAATGTTTTCTTTCCAGTTTGCAGCATTTTTAGGGAAAGTTGTAGTTCTTGACAAAATTCTTGTGTAAGGTATTTTCTTTCTTTCTGAAGAGTTATATCATACCTTAGTAACTATTTTACATTCAGAATTACAACTTAAATTGGGTCATTGCTTCTCATAGCACCATCAAATTAAGGACAATTCATTAGATTCTTCATTTTTTCACAGCGGATATGAAGGATGGTGCAACTGGTTACATATCTGTGCAGAATACCTGTACGTTAATACTATAATAGAAAGGCATATTTTTGTAGTCTTGAGGATGAATGAGATTTTAGGCAGCTAATTAACCTTCAATATCTCAATTTTTTCAGAGGACGGCCAATATTTTCTAAAGGTCCTCATACCTAGTTATGCGGCTGGATCTATAATTGGGAAGGGAGGACAGACAATTGTTCAGCTGCAGAAAGAGACTGGAGCTACCATCAAGCTCTCTAAATCCAAAGACTTTTATCCAGGTAGGTGCAAGCTTTAGAAGATTATTTGTTAAATCCCATGGGTAATGTATCCACATTCTGTATAATTAAACATTAGCGTACCTGTAGAATTAAATAGTATTAGCATTTCACTACAATAACTGGCATTCTTGAATAGTAAAATGCATTTTCACAAGCAATTCTAAGCAAATATATTGGTATTTGTTATTTTGCAAGAAAGAAAAGACACTGTCTAAACCTGATTGTGGAAAAACTAAGAATCATATTGCTATTATGCATGTGTGTTCTACACAGCTCATCTTTTTGCAAGAAATGTTTTTTAAAAAACAGGCTGTTTGACAGCTGGTATTACAGGTTTTGCTGAAGTTTTCAGACATTATGGCAATTAAGCTCATAAGTAAAACACAGGTTCTCCTTGTAGAATAGGCCATTTACCTTAAATCCATTACGTACTTTGGTTCTGCTTCATTGCTTTGTTCATACATCTTAACATGAAATAAATTCCAAGTGCTGCTCTTCAGATGTTCCTTTGATTTTGTGTATTTTCACAATTGTGATATATAACGGAAACCTATTGTGAAAGAATACAAATAATTTTGTTTGGAAATTTAGACCGTAAGAATATTGTATACATAAGTGCTATAACATTGAGTTATAAAATATACATACTGAAGGCTGTAGAATTCATATATGGTGTTTTATTATCATTTTTGAATGCATAATGTTTATAAAGATTTCTAAACTGGTGTGGAGGTATTTAATGTCCATTGTAAATTAAAAGCAGTATTTCTTTATATAGACCAATAATGAAGCATTATTGATAAAAGAAACATTGCCAATAAAGGAAGTGTTCTGATAGTCATTTGATTTTTCTTAACTCTAGCACTGGTGGCTTTCCATTGAGATGGCCTGTTTTCTTTTTTCTTGTAATAAAAAAAAAATCTTTGTATTTGGGAATGGTTCACAGATATGATTGAATCCTGTAAACTAGTTAGAAAGACTGTCATGAGTAAAACCAGAGTGTTTCCTTTTCTACTGTCTTAAATTCCAAAGTGGATCATTGTTGTTTGATACAAAGGTTGTTATCCTCTTGTGATAGTTGTGGTACAGAGGCAGAGAGTGTATGTGTTCAAAGACTTATATTTAAAATTCCATTCAAGGTGCAGTATATAACAATGCGTTATGTTTTTATGAGTGGGGTTTTATTTTTAATGAAATAGTATTTAAAATGTTGATGAAAAAGCTTGTACAGTATATTTTTAAAAGGTGAAAGTCGGTATATAGATGACATAATCGACACGGACATAAAATTGTGACAGTTTTGGATGATAGCTATAATGGCAAATTGAGTTTGGAGACAATAGATGAATAAATTACAGATGTGTTTGTGATATTCGTAAGAGTAGCCAATGTGAGATGACAATGCAGAAGAATTTGTGTTTGATCACCAGTGCAAATCCTAAATCATAACCTTTGATTTAGCTATATAGTATTAAGCAAGATTGGAATCTTTCGTTTGCTACATTAACAGGAGTCCTTTCCATTCTAATTAAAATCAATATTAAGTGTTGAATTGGGCAGATGCAAAGATTTTAATAGAAATTTCCTCTGAAGGTTTTTTAAAAAAGAAAGGCATGATGAGGGGTTTACAGCCTTGTGTTAAGTGTTCCTGTGACGTAAACAGGTTCCCTCTGAAGAAATGCCAGCATGAGAGAGAGCTTGTACAGTTTGACTGTAACAGGTGTAAACTAATCCCTTGTTGTTGTTATTTACTAATCACTAATTTTGGTCCTGTGAAACCTCGTTTATATTTGAAACCACAGTGTTGATCAATTTTAGTGAATAAATAAATATGGGCATCCATAAACTACATGAACATGCTAACACATGTAATTATTTAATGGTGCTAGTTAATGTTTCTGTTTAGATCTGAACATGAGCCTGATGCATATTTTGAACTCATGGATTCTCCAACCTACTGTAATTTGAGTTTCTTCCATATATAAATCCTGAAGTCTTAATCTGAACTATGCTAACTTCTGCTCAGCCTTAAATTAGACTAGACACTGATTTTGTGTAGTTGTGAATTTTCAATTAGCATTGTAAATATTGTATCCAACTGGAGTTTTGATCAGTGTAATACTTATAGGTATTAATTGTTCCATAGATGCCTGGCAGTTCAATGGCAACAACTAGATTATAAAACTTTTGTGCTTATCAATGATAGTTGCGTTTGTGAACTATATTCCATGTGCGTTTGTATTTAGCACAGAGTAGGTTTAGTTAATCTGATATGACCAGAAGTAACAAAATTAATTGCAGCTAGTTACTGTACATGAATCATACTAACTATTGGCATACTTTGAAGAGAACCCCTCAGTGCTGCTGTCCTTTGATTTGTTTGGTATATTAGCAAGCATTTTCAAGTTAATCCAGGTTATCAAAACACTTTTCATCCAGAGTATAAGTAAAATTGGCCAAATGCTCAGAATGAATATCCTTATTTGGGCACAAAACTGTTAAAAACAGGTAAGCATTGTCTGTCAGTGCTTCTCTATTTATAATCTAATTACTAGAAAATAAGAATGTTTTGAATTGACAACTGCAGATAATAGTCTGCTGACTTTTTATTGTTTGCTGTATGGTAGATAGATTTATTGTATATTCAGTGTTTTAGTAGTGCAATGCACATTTTTCAAAATAAAAAACTGCTGTACATACATGTATGACTGGTAATTCTTTCCTTATGACGTATTAAATATGGGTGTATGTAACACACACTGAAAATATTTTCTTAGTTAAAATCCAATTGATTTTATGACATTTTAAAGGAACTCAATAGTTTAAGAGGAAATGCACAGTTACTTTGTGAAATGATATTCTATATCACTTGCTTTTAGTATTTGACTTGATATTAATAAAATCTGAGGAAGAGTTATGGAGAAGTTCTGTAAAACATGTTGAACAGGAATTTTATGAGTTATGACCTTGAAAATGTTACCCCCCCTTTAAAAAAATAACCAGTGACCAAATGTACACCAGTATTTTCCTGAAGTTCATAATTTTAAAATAATAACCCCACAGGCAACCTTTCAAAGGGCGTTCTCACAAAATGCTATGGATTTTGAGAAAGTAATGAAAGCGTAGAGGTAAATGGAGTTTGTTTTTTTAAGTTCAGCATCATTTCTCCGCTAAAAAAATAGTTTAATTTTAAATCTCTCCTTGTTAAATGAAAGCTGTTAAATTATTGAGACTGCAATCCTATACTCACCTTGGGAAAAGCCCCATTGAACTCAATGGGATTTATTTTTGACTTCATATATAGGGTTACAGTGTAAGTGTGGTTGAAATTAGGATATGAATGTGAATAGCTGTGTGCAGTGTGGCTGTCCAGATGCTTGGAGATGTATTCCAGCAGGGATGTCATTCATGTAGAAGGCTGACACATCTGTCCCATTACATTTTAGCTTTCATGATACATGTCATTCCCACCCTGCCCCACAAAAAGTGTCCTTAATTTAGGATGCTTAAAGACAAACACGTTGCTACAGGTTGTGTTGCTACTAACATTTTTTACTCAGGAGGACTGTTTCTGAAGAAAGTAGTAATGCTGAGTATGTGATCATTGTGGTAATTGTGGTCACTGAGATAGATCTGCAAAGCTTAGTTCTCTGGTTTTTTTAACTCTTAAATGCCCAAGCATTGAATACAGCTATTTGAAGGTATAATTCTCAGTTGTACAGCTGTCATTGATCTTGCAAAGTCTGCTTTAATGAGAAGAACCAAGTTAGGTTCTGATTTTTTTTTTTTAGTGTTCAGAATTAAGCTATAAATGGATGAGAATTTTGTATGACATGGAGGTAGCTTTTTGTGTGTAATGTTATATTTTCTTTAATATGCTTTCTGGGACTTTAAATACTTTTGTGGTTTTTGTCCCTTGATGATTTGGTGATTGATTTGATGATTTGGTGATTATGATTGTTGAATAAAACTTTAAAAAGAGTGGATTTTTTCTGAATTGAAATGCCTGTATAGATGTTTATCTAACTCCACCCTGTCCCTTAAATAAATAAATAAATAAATAAAATGATAGGCATTTAGTGTACAATCTTCAACATTAACAAACTGATCTATCAGTTTATGAATGTTTACATTTCGCTAAGTGTATGTAGGATTACAGCCTTAAAAATGGTGCTAGGAGAGGAAAAATAGCCACCTGATTCAGCACCCTACTGCAGGGCAGGGTGGTGTACAGTCACATCTCCCCTCCATCTGATCAATTCAGATGAGTTCCGGAGGAAACTTCTTTCTAAACTAAAATATGGTGGTCATACATTCCAGCAAATCACTTACTGAGTGAATCTTAATGCAACCAGTGGAAAGGAATTCTGCTAGAAAGAGTTTTGGGATTAGATTGATGAGCCTAGCCAGGAGAGTCTACAAGTTGTCTATCTGTTTTGCAACTTTTACTTATCAGCATGCACAGTGGATTAGTTTTTTGAAAGGTTTATAGGCCAAATTTATTTGAGAATGACAGAACAAGGTTAAAGAAGGAACTTGTTAATTTTTTTTAAATTACTGGAATGCGGTTTATTTAGATGCATTATTAATAGAGACTGATTTTTCTATGTGCAAAGTTCTTATATAGTTAATATTGCAGGGCATGTGGTGTTTTATAGAGGAACCAAGAAAGCTGTATCTATTTCGGAAAGAATCCTTATTGCTTCATTTAAAACTGCTGCTTAGCTTTATAGTGATGTCATGAAGGTAAAAAGCTCAATGCACTAGAAAAATAATCTGCAAAATAAATATCTTTCAGACAGCATTTAAAAACTGAAATACTATTTGGAATGGTAGTGATGTTCCTAATACCTGATCATGGAAGTGAATTTGTTCTAAGAAAGGAAATAAAGGTAATTTTAAATATCCTAATACAAACATAATTTTGGTGAACTTCCAGTTTAACAGAAGTATTAAGTTGCCGCTTCACCTATTTGCTCTTTCACTTATTTTAATAATTGATTTTTTAAAATTATTTTAAAGTCCTGTAACCTTATTTTGAAGGATAAAATTACTTTTGCCGAAAATCATTTGGAAAATTAATTTTCCGAACAATATAGGTTTTAAACAAATAGCTATTTTTGTTTAAAAACGATCTCGCAAATTAGAAAATAGAATGTTAATTCTTTAAATCAGATTACAGATTTTGAAAGTTAACATTGCTATGAAGTTTGGGGTTGATTGCTGCCTCATTTCCATCTTTGAACTTGGTTCTGGTTAAGTTCAACAACATCTGTAGAGATCCGACTAACAAACATTTCTGGGATTCATCTTTGCAGTTTTCAGCAGGTGCAGTTGGTGTTGCAGCCCTTCTCAAAAAGAGGTTAGTTTGTTTTTAATGTTTATCATTAGTCCAGTGGGAAGGAATGACTTGGTAGAGACTTGAAGGTTGTCAGTTGTCCAGTGCTGGAATGCTGCAGGTAATTGGGCTAGACTGGTGGGAATTGTGACAGTGTGCTTCTCACGTTGCACTGCAGCTGTTGTTGATCTTAATTAATCTGACCCTCAGAGGCTGTAGTGTCATAGCATAAAAGGCAGTACACACTGGAAATTGAGGAGCTATTCTCATGATCTCTTTACTGAATGTGTATGGTTCTTTTAAAAAGATTTAAAATGACTATTGGTTTTTATTCAATATTAACTGCATTGTAAAAGCAAGTGGATGAAAGGAGGAAATATGATATTTTAAATAAAATGTGCCTTTTTTAGTCTGCCTTAGGTTCTTCAGTTTAACCATACTTATACTGAAGACCTACTAAAACCAACAGGATGTACTCTGAAATATGTATCAAAACTTCCAGTATTGAATGAATGCTGAATATCAAATGTAGATTTGTATATTATTTCGGTAACATGATTTATCTCATATTTTGTTCTGTGTGACGTGTTAGTTGCATTTTGATATAAATTTTTAGGTAATCTGGAAAATTTTGCTATACTGGACATCTTTAGGCTTCCTCATTACTTGAATGCAACAGACGTTCACTTCTGTTTTTGGAAAATGCTTTGAAAGGTTATGTACTGCATGCTGGGAACATGGGGGTGTTATGAATGTTTCAGTACCCATGTCTTTCATGGAAGAGATTAAAACATACCATTTAACTTTCCCATTTGATAATTTTGAGATTACAAACTATGTAACTAAGAGTTTTTTTGTTCTAAACTATAACTAAGATTTGAAAACATTGAACCTTATTACTTCAAGATTCAGTCTTTTGTTTTGTTTTACGTTTGTTTCAGTTAAGTAAATATTAATTGCCTTAATCTGGCTAGACTTTTGCATTTGGGCAAAACTCTTCATACCTTATTTGGTATTGCAAACAATTGAAATCTGAAAATACTGAAATTAAATGCTAGGCTCAATTATTTCATGCAGAATACATAGTTTGTTTATTTAGCTTTCCTTGATTTTGCATGTTAACTGCCAGTTTCATATGGCAGCCCATCTGAAGAAGTGTGCATACACACAAAAGCTTATACCTAGAACAAACTTAGTTGGTCTCTAAAGTCTAAGGTGCTACTGGACAATTTTTTATTTATTTTGACTGCGTCAGACCAACACTGCTACCTACCTGAATATGGCAACCCAGTTTGTCAGCGTACTTACTGGACACTATCTCTATGACACCTGTACATCTTTAGCATTATTTCATCACTACTAGATTTCATCACTATTCAGTATATTTAAAGTCTACTTGTGTAGCTGATTATACGATAGCCCATTTTAATACCGGTAGTTTACTTTACAGTAAGTGTGATGTGCTTGTGTGTCTGATTTCTGGATTTTATTTGTGGAAAGAATAAACATCTGTTTTCCATAAATATATTTCCTACTGTATTCTGCAGGACCTGTCTTGTCAACATGGATAGAAATTCTGCAAAATAACAATGATTATTTTGGAAAACGGGGAATAGGGACAAAGGGTGGAATCACTCTGGTAAGATGATTAAATATAAAGAAATAAAACACTTTAAGCTGTGAGCATATTAACAAATTGTGTTATTTGATTTGCCATTACAACTAGTTTGACACTGATACGTGGTGCATTTGTAGTTACCAATAAGGTGCTCCCATAAAAACACATGTTTACTTTTAAAACCTTGTCAGAATACTGAATTCTCACTTAAGATATATTATGTGACTATAAATAGAAACGTATTATAAATGAATGTATACCCATTATTGTTAGACACAATTCTAGAAAAAGGCAAGCTTGTTGGAGCCTTAAGGCTAAAACTTCATTTTAGACAGCAGCCCTGTCTTGTCATGCCTACTTATATGTAACGTTTAGCGAAGAAGTCTGTGATGCATTGGTAGCCAGTGGCAAGGAAATTGAGAATTTTGCTGTGTTATGACGTCACATATCTTGGCGTACTAAAGGTTGAGAGTAGTGGAGTTGGTACGCAAGCAGGTTTAATATTCAGATTTAGATGTACTGATTGATATGTTGCAGATATGCTGGTGCCAGAAAAAATTAGGACAGCTATGTGTGTGCGTTTTAGTGGCAATAAAACAAACCCAGCATTTCGATCACTTGTAATAATTAGTTCATTTGCTTCTCTGCCTGTGGAATGCCCATGTTTGTATTTATTGCTCTTTTCTAGAATGAGTATTTTTTTAAGCTAAGGAAAAAAGTGAATATAGATGTCCTTCTAAAATCCTGTCTGTTGTATGAAGAATTTGCCAATACACTATTTCCTGAAATGTGTTTTGTTTTGCCTGCTGGGTTGTGAAGTACTTGAAATGTGCAATTTATTTATTTATATAGTGAAATTATTTACTTAGTAGTTACACGACACCTTCTGGTTCTGCCCCAAGGAACATACAATCCTAGGAACAAAGTATAAGAAAGATGGGAGATCAATTAGATTTCTAGATATTTTGAACAGTTTTCAGAGAGGTAGCTGTGTTTGTTTACTGTAGCAAAAGCAGAATCTTGTGATACCTTAAGGTTAACAATTTTTTTTTATGACGCAGACTTTCATGAACTACAGCCCACTTCATCAGAGTCATGCATTAGAAGTGGACTGCAGTTTATAACAGTTTATACCATAGTCAATCTGTTAGTCTTTTGACATTATTATTATTATTAACCTACCATTTTCCCTGCTCAAGGTGGCATATAGATTAAAACAAGAATCACTAAAAGCATAGAAAAAAATTATTAAAATATAATTACGGTAAGCATTTAAAACTTTTTAAAGAGTTTGTTTCCCCTTTGATATCCTCCCCTGCCCCACTGCCAATAAGATTGGGGCATAGTGTTGGGTTGACCTTTATTGTGCCATTTTTTCAGTCTACACGCCATGCTGGAAGTGGCAAAGGGGAAAGTTTTAGTATGCTCTCTCTAATGCCCTGGCAATTTTTAAGGAAAAATAAATAGAAACATTGAGCGATCTGATTACAGAGTTCCTGTGTCTTGTCAAGCTAATCCTAAAATGTTACAGTGGTCAGACACAATAATGGGTTGAATGTGAAAGGAACTTTAACTTTTGAGTACTTCCACACCAGCCCTTTTCTCTGAAGTAAGGATGGCAATTCCACTTAACATTTTGCAGAGCATCCACATGGTGTTATTTTATTACAGTATTACAGTGCTTTCTGTGTAAGCTCATATTTCTTGAGATATAATGTTTTTGTGGCAAAATGTGTTTGTAATAACCTGTCAGGTGCACCAAAGTACTATTAAAACATGTTTAGGACTCCAGTGCTGCCCAATTGAAAAGTTCCTCTTTAAAGTTCACTGCTTGCTCTTTTATCCTGTTGATCCAGAGTGGGGGTGATAAGGATGAATAGTCTGTCTTATCCCTTGAATTGCCTCTCTAAATTAAATTTTCTGACCATGAACATATGTGTGTGTTACTTATGGTTGTATTTGTCATTTGTTCAGAAGGGCCTATGAAACAGGTCCCATTTATGGGTGAAGTTGCAGACTGTTCACCACTATTTTCACATCCTGGATCAACATGAACAAATAAAATAGGCTGAAGCTGCAAATTGGGGGGGGCGGATTAGGATTATAAAGCACCAGGCCATTGTATGCTTGTTGATGTGATAAACTATAAGAGAAACATCAGATATAATGTGGCACTCTCCAGATATTCTTGGACCAGCCATTATGACAATTGGTCAGGGATTATGACAGTTGATATTCCCAATAACATCTGGAAGGCACCCCCTTAACTTCTCCTAGTCTAACCAAATGCTGTGAGAGATCCAAGCAGACGGTGCTGGAAATAACACAACAACATCCAATTCTAATACTACAATAGTAGATGTACATCAACACAATAGAATAAACCTTTAATTGCTACATTTTTATCCATTACATCTTAGAAAAAGCTGGCACCTTTCACTATTTCATTGTAAAGTATTATTCAAGATATATTGTGATACAGTGTTTTGCTACACCATTGTCGCACAATTAAAGGATATCTCTGTCTGCCTTGACATTCCAGATGAGCTCATGACTAATGTTGCAACCCAATTTACAGGACCAGCATTTTACTAATGTTGGGTACTATTTTACTCAGAGCAGACCCATTAAAAGTAATGAACCTAACTTAGTCATGTTTATTTATTTTAATAGGTTTATTCTGAGTAAAATGTAATTGAATAGCCCCTTCTGTACTTTTTGCAACTTTTGCCATATTGCCACTAGCCCCAACTAACCAGAAGAAATGGAAGAAACTGCAAAGGCACTCTTGAGAAAGATGACCTTCGTACTGTTTTCTAAAGCTAGGTGTCAATCCCACTGATAGCTGTTGGATAAGCTAAGCAGAATTCTTAATGTGAAGGCCAATCAGAATACACCCTAAATAATATTTTTCTTCCAAAGTGGCCTTATGAATATTTTTATACTTAGCACAATTCAGTATAAGAACAGCCACATCTAGAACCAGGAGAATTTGATATAAACTTGATAGAAGAAAAGACATGGCAAGACTCCAGCTATTGCTCAATGAAATTATGAAAACACAGATCATATTTTGTTGAGACAAATGTGGACTACTTAAACACAAAACAACCTTTTTCTATTCCTGATAAAGTAGAACTTCCAGATTTGAGTAGTACCCGAAAAACCAAGTTCATTTTCTGAAATTCTGCCAGAGCCATCCTCTAAGACTGATAGCAAAATTGCTATTACAGTTGTAACTAGCTCTGTATTATTAAAAAGTATTTGAAATGTAAAGATGAGGGACTGATTATCCAAACAACCAAACATTTCAAGAGTGCTGATTTATTTGTATGTTAAAACAAAGGAGCTGGGAAAAGAGATGTGTAGATAGTATAATTATCAGGTAGGACCGGACAAAGTTGTAGTAGAGTGAGGGGGCTTTATGTTACTGTTAAAGACGCGAAGTTTCTACTCTAGATGCTTTATGAGTGAGTTCTCCATTCAGCCTTCCATAACACCAAGTATATAGGTATGTGTTTAAAAGGCTTAGTCTTAAGAATAAAGCTGTCTAATCCCTTTTAGACTATAATGCTGCTCTTAAAGCTTTAGAAGAATTCCTAACACATGTACAACATGAGATTTCCCAAAACTCTTGCCCCATTTGAATTTTTAGAAAGGCTTTTTTTAAAAAAGTCATATATTTTGTGGGGGGAAACCTTTGATTTCTTTTTGCTGAAATAATTCCAGTGATTTTTAAGACCCCCACTCTCTCCATATCATTATTAATTAGTCTATATGTGGCCTCTTTTTTCATAGTATATTGCAAAGTGCTTTTGGAATAATCAGTGCTTCTGGTGCTGTGCCTGAATATACTGAGGGTAGGGGAACACAGAACTTTCACTTGGCATATTGAAATGCTTTAAATGTCTGGAATATGGAGTGAATGAGGGGTAGAAGAGCAAACATCTTTTGGGGTTGGGAATTTACATAGAATCATCTGTTCTACACAATATTTACTGTATTAATTTTTTTAGTACAGTGGTACTTCAGTTTACAAACTTAATCTGTTCCTGAAGTCCGTTCTTAAACTAAATCCGTTCTTAAACTGAGGCATGCTTTCCCTAATGAGGCCTCCCGCCGCCGGTGCCCTTCCACCGTTCGGTTTCCATTTGTAGACCGAGATAAAGTTCGCAAACCGGAACACTACTTCTGGTTTTGCGGAGTTCGTAATCCAAATCATTTGTAAACAGGACTGTTCTTAAACCGAGGTACCAATGTACTTACAAAATTATTATTCTTTATTTTGTCTGTGCTGCATAACTGTCATTGGTTGTGTTTTATTTGTAATCTGCACACTGATGTCTGAATGCATGGTGACTGACCACAAAAGTGATCTTGGAGTTGTGATACATAGGTTCAGTTAAATAGTTAATCCAGTGCATGGGAGCTGGGGGGAAATGCTAATTCCATTCTCACGGTATTTAGGAGAAGGGTTGAAAACACAAATGCCAGTATTGGAATGCCTTTATCAAAAAATGTGTTGTAACCACACTTGGAACACTGTGTGAAGTTATGGTCACCATATCTCAAAAGAGATTTTGTCAAGTTGGAAAAGGCAACCAAAAAGACTGGAGCAACTCCCCGTGAGGATTATTACAATGCTTGGGACTTTTTAGTTCAGAAAAATATACATAAGTTTTGAGGTTTATAAAATTATGCATGGTTTAGAGAATGTAGATAGAGCATATTATCCCTCTTTTATAATGCAAGAACCTGAAACATATTCAGGACAAAATATTTCACATGGCTCATAATTAAACTGCAGAATTCTCAACTATAGTGATGGCCACAAATGTAGACAGCTTTAAAAGGGGATTAGATAAAGTAATGGAAGATAAGGGTACTAATACTATATTCTACTTCAAGGATCAGATGCTGCATGCTGTTGAATGCCAGTTGCTCAGGAAGAATTGTAGGAGATTGCCCTCTGGACTAGATATGTCTTTGGCCTGATCTTACATTATAAAATTCTACCTGATTTATTCAGTACAATGTGGGCCAGGAATAAATGAGAAAAAATTGCAGAATAAAGTGAGATTTAGATTACTTTTTTAGAATTTATTTTGCAGCTGTTCTCATGGATAACAGGCAGGTAACAACAGTTTAAAATACAATCAATAAAAAATAAGAACAAGGAAGAATCAAAATATCACATAATCTGTCACAATGCAAGGCCATATAGATTTATTCAAATTGCTTGACTGAAAATAAAGGTATTTTACTGGCCCCAAAAGATGCTTTGCATTAGTGTCAGCTGACCCTCAGGGGGATGGTATTATATGACTCTGCTGCTATTGCCAAGAGGGCCCTGTAACCTTCCTCTTGTGAGTTTACAGAAGCTCATAAGCTAGTCAATAATTATGATATGTAGATTACCGTAGTGCTTGCTGCAAGAAAGTTTGGTGATATGCAACAGCAGCAACAAAACATTATATTAGCTGCATGGTATTGACAGCAAGTTAGTAATGCTGCTTAGGAGCCCTCTCTGTAATTTGCAACTGTTCAGTGGTACATTTTAAGTATATATACTATGTGTGTTATGATAAAGTTTTTTTGTGGTTAATATGTAAAACACATCTACATGCCTTTCTTGTGTTTCTTTTCCTAGGCATGATAGCTGTGGTAGTCTTGGACTGAGGGTGCCTTTATGTAGTTCCAACTCCAAGCTAAGAAGATCTGGGCTGGTTACTAACTGGGTGGGATATATCTTATGAACCCTGGAGCAAATATGCTCTTCTAAAGTCTTTTATAAGAAAAGGAATGTTGTTTTAAGACCACTGTGGTGGCATCTCCAGGGTGGAGAGGTGGAAGCAGAATATCCTATAGGGTGTCAGTGCCAACTTTGGTTTTGATATTGCAATTTACGTAAGAGCTTTTCGATTGATACTAGACAGGCACAGGCACTTTGGTAAATTTGTTTTTGTTTCTGCAAGCCTACCTAGATTTATAATTTAATTATTTATATTTGTTTTAAGTTTTACTATTTTTAAAATGGCAATAATTTTATGTATATTTTTGGGTGTTTTTTAATTATCTTGTGGTATTTAGCTGTGTGTTACCTACAAATTTATTTGCTCATCACTTAGAGAGTGCTGTGATTAATTGGTTTATAAATCTTCAAAGGAAAGTAAAATAATGTACTGCAATGTGGGCATAAGTAATTTTACAGTTGAGGCTTTCTACCCTTATTCTGATTTTCCATGCGTCTGTACTTGATAAAAAATACTTTCCTCACTTTGGTGATTTACATATGTGATGTGAACTGAAGTTTGTTTTAAGTGCTGAAAAAAGGAACATTTTAAAAACTACCACACCAGAGAACATATTTAAAACTATTGCACAGGAGAAAGCATTATTAACATTGTGTTCACAGATGTGGGTGTGACAAAATGATCAATGCTATGTATTACTCATATATTTAATCGATGATAGCATTTCAACATTAAAAAACCTAGCAATAAACAGGTTATTCAGTAAGCTGACAGTGGCGGGGGTGGGGTATTTTAAATTCTAGAAAATGACTTCAGCTTTCTTATTTGATGAGGCAGCTTAGCACCTGGGATAATTCTAATCCTGACACTTGGGATGTTTTATTTTCTGCTTCACTGATTTGGATTTCTGGTTCTTCACCGTTAAGATATTTTTTCAGTATATACATAAACAAAGTAAGATCTCAAATATATATTTTAAATGACTTGTACTATATAAAGCAAATAGCTTTTATAGTTTCTTCACATTTAGCTAACAAGTTAAAAGTTAAAAGTTTGTATTTAATTTCACTTTCCTCTTTGTTTTTTTAAATACTACATTTGTAAACAAAGAGCCTCCAGAGGGGTTTTGTTTGCGCTCTAGTATCAGACAGAGTATTGGCTGATAGAGTAGAGAAGCTTGGCTCTCTCAATAATTGTGTGCTTGGATATTCTAGTGCTTAATGTTTACCTCAAGGATATGTAAAGTATGATAGGAACTCTTTTTTTTCAGTAATTGCCCGTTGATTTTAGGGCAGTCGGTTTTTTCCTGTAAAACCCCACTCCCTAAGAGCATTGGAGATTGGATGTATGCGTGTGCACACACACCTATATTTAATACAAGTTTTACTTGGAAATTACTTTTATTGGAAGACTTGCAAAAATTTAAATCATGACAACTTGATAGCATACCCTTTCTTTGACTTGATTAGGTTTTAGGAAAAAATGGAGGCACCAAAAACTTAACATAAGTTTCACATTTATGAAAAGTAGTCAGCAAACAAATTCCACTTCCTAGCGATAGTAATGTAAAACATGTCAATTATACCTTTTATAATTTTTAGTTTAGATTACCAGTTTTTTAATTTAAGTTGCCCAATTTCACTTGCATTTGTTTAATTGCTAGAATATTGAGTGAGCACAATAATTTTTGGGGGCAAGATATAGCAGTAGAAATTTTTACAGAAAACTTTCTATCCTACATCACTGCTTTTCTTCTCACTTCTGAGGTGGTATCTATGGTATGGACACTAGTTGGCTGCCAATTCAAACAGCTTCTTCATTGTGGTTGTTTGCTGTCAATAAATTGCTCTGCATATGTTTTCTCACAGTAGTTGTAGCATGAGACTTAGCATTGAAACGTTGTTATTTTAATACATTTGTCTGGGATATTGTGCTTTGTAAACCATTAGTAGGTAGTTGTTAAAAGCTACAAACTCATAAGACAATCTTTAACATCCCACACATAAAAAACAAACACTAGCTGTTAGCAAACAAGATAAAAAGCCCAACAGTAGTGTGCTAAAACTACATACTCTTAACTGTTTTTCACAAAAAAATGTGTGTGTGTCATTTATAATCATGTTTCCATTTAACCATTCTCCACTACTGTCCTGATTTGAGTGGACATCTTGGAACTACAGACTCAACTCTGGCTTCTGATTGGATTCTGAAGTGTCCCGTTTTTAAGTCCAGCACTGTAACATGTCAGCTGGCTCATGCTAGAATGCTAGACCAAAGTACATTCGTATTTTGGTCTCACACTGTTGTGCATGTCAGCTAGTTTCCTGAGAGATCAAGACCAAAAAACAATGACAAGGAGTGGTGGGAGACTCCAGCCGGGGAATCCTTCGAGAGAAGCCTCAGATGAGGAAGACTCTGAGCCCGGGAAGTGGTGGTGGGACACTGAGGACAGGCCAGAGGTTGAAGGCTGAAAGAGGCCACAGGCATTAGCGAGCAAAAAGAACCAGGGGAGCAGAAGAGGAAGTGACAGAGGCTGTGGAAGCATCCTCAGAGCTTGCCTTCCCTACTTTAGTTAGTGTCCCTCCTCCCTTGTCTCTAAGGACATGGAGGGCTATGCGTGTAGCAGAACAAAGAGCAAAGGTGGCTGTCCCTAACGTAGTTAAAGGCTGCTTGGGAAACATCTGGCTGAGGAGGAGACAGGAAAGTAGGAGGCACAGATTGTTGGTACTGGCAGCTGTTTCATAGGGGCCAGTCCAATTCTGGAGCCTCCTACCACTCCTTGTCATCCAGCCAGTTGACCAGATTTTGTGAGGAGGCAAAATGTATCCACTTCCAGAGATAACAAGAAAAAGAACCACCCTAATAGTAGAAGAAAAATGAAGTGGTTTTAAGGGGGGGGGGGCAAATTCACAAAGCAGTTTGCAAATTCTCTTCAGATGATACGTATGTGAAACGGCATGTTTAATTCTAGGTGGTTTTTCTCAATGCATTCAGGAGAGGGATCAAGAACATTGAAAAGCATGCTCTTCTTATCTCAGGGTATTCAAAGGGAAGTGCACTCATCTGGTAGGAATAGGATTCACAATCCTTGGAAATCCAGCTGTATTTGGCATTGCATCCCTGAGATTTCTCACTGGGGTTTGGTGATATCTGGGTTTCAACATCACAATAAATCACCAGCTAAACATTGTAATATAACAATATATCATGATGTCTGAAATAAGGATGAAGCTATGAAGAGGCATTGGCTGGCTTCATGGTTTTTCCTGCATCGTGATTTTTGCCAGCACCTGCTTTTGTGATTTGCTGCCCCCTGCATGAGGCAGGGGAGAGTTGCACTGGCAGAGTTAACAGGCTGCAGGAATTGAAAGAAGCATTGGCTGTCTTCACAGTTTCCCCCACATTGTCATTTTTGCATCTCACATACATCATGATTTGCGATATAGTGCCAGGTCAAAATTAAGAAACCGATATATGGACTTCAAACTGGTTTTGGATGATATAATGATATATCTCCCATCCTTATTTGTCACCTACAGAGTGCAGGTAGTGTTTAAGAGGTGTAAAGGGGACAATCTGCTCTTGACGTTCCCTATAAGGATGGATAAATAAATAAATAAATAAATAAATAAATTTATATATGTTTTGGGCATGTCTGACTTCTAGTCAGTAGCACATATTCTCTTTAAAGGACAGGGAAGAGGGGGATTGGCCTTTAGTTTCATATGGGCATCATTCTGGTGAACAATGCTTTATCACAAAATTAATTGATGAAATGAAAACTTGAAACGTATACATAATACTCTATATATTAATATAAAGAAATGGTCATAATTTGTACTGGTCCTAATTTACAGCAAGGAAGATAATTCAATCTTTTCAGGTTTTAATGTAAGTAGTCTCAAAATCCAATATTCTAAAGAGTAGGAGCCTATATTAATGCACCACTGCATATTTGATTCTCATCAGTTTGATTCTCTCAGTTAAGACTGCATTCATTCTCTAAAAATGCTTTACCATAGATTAATTGCTTAGTACAGTATAAAATAATTTATTTCAGATGCCTTTTTGACTGTTATACTTGGTCATTTCCCCCTTCACTTGAACATAGATTTTTCACTTCAGCGTACCCTGTCGTCTGAAACAATTCATCACTTGTAGCAGTGCACATCTAGGGTGAATTATTTGAGTTGACCATAAAATATACGTATTCAATTACAGGAAAGAGACAATACTTTTTATCTTTTTAGAGTATAATACCCATGCGAGGTAAAACATGATTCAAGCCACTGTATTCAGTATCACAGTGTATGAGAATATTTTTCAATGTTTTTGGTTCTCTAGAAAGTTTTCTTATCACATTTGGGGAGTTCAGATGTTGCTAGTTAATTTACAGCTCAATATTTTAAATTCAGATCTAGATATAACCTTAGGAATTTAGAATTCCTTTCTTGTTCAAGTAATATGCCCTGCCTCTGCTCTTCAACACAGAGGGCAAATGTTGGTTATAAATTGTATTAATGGTAGTGTTAGTGAAATGAATTGTGAAATTCTCAAACTTGGCAGAATTTTTTGCTAAGATGATGGACATTATTATTGTTGATAAATATTTCTTTGGTGTATATGCAGCTGTTGGAAGGTGATGGTGTTACAAATACTTTTGAACCCAGTGGCGGAGCTTCATGCTTCGCGTTCCTGGGGTGGGGTGCGCCTCCTGGAGGGCCGTGGCACACATGGGGGCGGGGCACGTGTTTTGGGGTGCGGGGCGGGCGCCTGCGACGGCGCCCCTTGGAGCCCGCCACTCGGGCAGCTCGCCCCTACCGCCCTATCTTCCTACGCCCCTGTTTGAACTGAGCAAGAACACAGACTATGCTAGTAAAGAAAAATAGAAAGTTTTTATACATACTGACAATGGCACTACTGTATATTTTATAACAGTATTCAAGTCTTCTGCGTCTGCTTTTAAATACAATTTCTTAAGATGGTTCATGTCTCCCAACTGCAAAGTGCTGCAAAACTTTTCAGGATTGTGCAGAATGCTGTTGGAGCAAGGGAAAGAGGAGATTGCGTATAAACTGAAAAAAGGGAAGCAGGGGCAAATTGTGGGCTAGGCCCAACAATTTCCATCATCTCTTATCTGTCATATGAAGAAATCAACCCTTCAGAGCAATAGAAGTGGCCCAAAAAGGAATTTTTGAGGCACGATCCTGAGAGCCTAAATTGCTGGCTGACGGTTGAGGTCTTACTATGCAAAAGAAGACTGAGGGTGGAGCTTCCATGTATACAGTTCCCAAGTACACTGATTATTTGTTCTTACATCAGTCTCTCTCAAAAAACATGGTGTGGTTGCTAAACAGGCCATTTGACATATGTAAACAGTTTCTTTCGTCTGGGAAGAGACATCCTGACACAGGTTCTTCAGTTGGTGTACACCAATTTTAATGGTTCAGCTTTCTATTCTTTGAACTGAATTTCAGCATAAGCTTTTTAAAAAATTTTTTTCATGATCTGCTAATCCAAAACAGTAATTTGTCATTTTGAATTTTATGTCCATCTAACAGAAAGGCTAAAACATGAAATGGGTTACCAGTGACATCTGGAATCCTATTTATATTCGTATGCATCTATTGCATATCTTTATTTGTGAAAGATTTGGAGTACTTTTACTGTAAATATTCTCCTTGTCTCAACACTCTTTACTGTTGTAATGTTAAATAGTGCAAAATATGCTTTGTGCTACATGAGTTGAAGACTGGGGAATATTGAAACCAATGTGCACCATCACCATTCACAGCAGTGAGTTGCATTAATATTTAAATAATCCTTTTATCGAATATAGCCCCAGCATGTCAGACCGTTACACCCAGGTTGAACATGACCTTATTTAAACATTAGTGCTGGGCACTGATGAAGTAATTGCCCCAGTTTGTACAAAATGTCTCAAAGGACTAAGCAATCGAGCCCACAAGTAGGTAAAAATAGAACATGAAACTAAAACTAGGGAACGCTTCCAAGAGATTTGCAAGCATTTGTGAGATTAACTTTTGTTACTTTGTTAGGAATGCTTCAATGAAAGCTATTTTGAAATATGTGTAGTAAGAATTTTAGAATGTAAATTAGAATAGCTTGTACCTGAGGAAGTTACATATGCAGGTGTGTTGACTGTGAATATTAGTCACAGTTAATGCTTGCCTTAATTTTAGTAAACTGCCACAGCATTGCCAAATAATGTAGTCATATTTGATAGAAGACTGATATAAATTGATAAGAGTTCTCTGTTATTTGGCAGCTGTAAAAATATGTTGACAAAAATTTTCAAAGGTTAGAACTGGCAGACATACTTGCCATCCAGAAATTCCTAGTAGTTCTAGAGATTATGTATATTTTGGTTCATATAGTTGTTGATAGAGACTTTGATGTTCCACACTGAAGATAATGATACTTTGACTGACTCTTGTTAGAAAATTCAAGTGTTGACAAACATGCTTATGCAACTATACCACAGATCCCCTCTCATCCAAGTTGTCAGAAATCTGCCAGATTGGATAGAAGTGAGCTAGGAATTTACCTAGCATATATGATAGACAAGTTTCTTTCACTGCCTTTTCCTGATGGAATATTGTGAAGAACAAGAGCCTGTTTCTATTGATTGTGAAAAGTAGCAGTTGTATATTACTAATACACAAATATATTAGCTTCAAGTAATATACAGTTGTACCTTGGGTTACGTTACCATCGGTTAATGTAATTTCGGGTTGCGAACTCTGCAAACCCGGAAGTGTATACTTCCAGGTTTCATCGCGTGCACATGCGCAGAAGCGCTCGGTATCATGCCGTATGCAGAAGTGGCGCTTCTGAATACGGACTTTTCGGGGTAAGTATGGACATCTGGGACGAATTAAGTTCATATCTGTAGGGTCCACTGTATTAGCTTCAAAAGCTATCGGATTATGTGCTAGAATTACAAATATCACTTCACAGACATCAATATGTAACACATGAATGATCAAAAGGGGCACAGGTACCAGCTCTACAAAATTTGTGATCTTTTTTTGGGGGTGGGAAATCTGCTTCAATAGATTGAGATCTGATTCAACATGTTAATAATAATAATAATAATAATAATAATAATAATAATAATAATAATAATTAATAATAATAATTTATTATTTATACCCCGCCCATCTGGCTGCGTTTCCCCAGCCACTCTGGGCTGCTTCCAACAGACATTAAAATACATAAACATTAAAATGTTTATGACATATTAGTGAACAAACTAAGGTGGAACATATATCATGTGTGCAATATAAAAAGCTGAGTTTTTGTTCTGGTAGCAAAAATACTTGATAAGGGGAAGGGAAAAATCAATAAATAGGCCTAATCTAGCTATAACTAGAGCGTCTCCACCCCCATTGTTCTGCTCGGACACTGAGGTCCAGTACCGAGGGCCTTCTGGCGGTTCCCTCGTTGCGAGAAGCCAAGTTGAAGGGAACCAGGCAGAGGGCCTTCTCGGTGGTGGTGCCCACCCTGTGGAACGCCCTCCCATCAGATGTCAAAGAGAAAAACAGCTACCAGATTTTTAGAAGACATCTGAAGGCAGCCCTGTTTAGGGAGGCTTTTAATGTTTAATTGATTATTTTATTTCATTTTTCTGTTGGAAGCCGCCCAGATCTAGTTGCACAGATCTCTGAACTTTGTTTCCTGCATCACACATGCAAGTTACTGTTTTGTAATGAACTAAGAAGTGTGGAATTTAGGAGCAAAGGTGTTCATTATCTAACATACCAGGTAGAAGTTTGGGTGGTATAGGCAGGGTGGGATTGCTTACCTGTCTTTCCAACACCAAGCATTGCTGCCATTTCCTGAGATGGGGAAGTGTGAGGTATGGAGAGCTCAGTGCATTGCGGAGACATGATAGCTGATAGCCACATCATTTGACATTACCTTTTTGAGAGAGGACTGAAAATGGTTAACACAGTAATCTTACTATTCTTAATGAGCTATGCAAATATGTGCTGCTTGGGGATAGTCACCTGAAAATTAACAACTTTAGATTTTATATTTGTATTCATAACAGTTGCCTAGTTTGCCTTTTATTAAGTTTTTAAAATACTTAGTACTGTAACATGATGAAGCAAGTGCATTTCTAAGAAGTGAAAAAATCCTCAGAAAAATATTGCAGGGGAGGATTTTGTAGCTATTGAAGATGTTGCTACAAAATCAGGGTTCCCTGTGGCTACTGTACCAGAGTTGAATGCTCCCTCATATAAAATCTTCATCCTTAATGAAACTAGCATTCCAAGGAGAATATTTCAAGTTGGTCAACTTTTTGGTATACTAGTTTTGAATACACAGGGAGATTTTTCTTTTCTTTGCACATGAGGCAGCTTCTCAATTACTGTTTTGCCTTGAAGATGGAAAACAGTAGCATTCTGCTTCCTACTTCATGAGGAGCCATATTATAATGCAAATGAGTTACAGAATCAGATATTAGATCAAATTATGGCTATGTCTTGCTCCTTTGTTTAAAGATAATGTTTCTAAATATATTAATTGCTTTATTAGTAATCTTTTGGAATTGAATCTTCGATCCATAACATTGGTGAATTGTCTCAATCAAAAATACATAACACCTTTGTGAATAAAAACCATGTGCAGTAGAGGTACGGTACATACTGAGGTATTTGCCATATCAACCGAGAGTTGGAAACAACCTGCTCTTTAAGCATTACAGGAGCTTATGCTTCATAGACTCTCAGAGTTTCTGTGCTAATTTATAGCTCATTTGGTTCATGGCTTTTTAAAATGAAAATAATTATATTTGTTATGTGTTTATTGTGTTAGAAATGTTTGCCACTGTGTCATAAAAAAATCATACTGGTTTTTATAATTGGATAAATATGTGAGTAACTGATGGGAAGCAATTGTGGTGGCTGTGGCTTCCTGAGATTATAGAGCTCCAGAGTTGTGTGCTTTTTGGTTTCCTTTCAATATGGAACCAAACCACTAGCCACAGTGTACAGTTTCTAGTGGGAATTACTGCCAAAGTGGTTCATATGTTGGTTAAGTAAATTTAACTGAACTTTATTAGTGTATTTGACATTCAGATGTGCACTTGTTCCTCTCTTCAAGGCACTTGCTACTGTATATAGAAGTCGTAATAATGTATAGGACTTGAAACAAAGTAAAAACATTAATACTGGGGTGGGAAGCAGTTTTCCTTTTTGGCTATATTTATGAAAATGACAAAAAACCACTATATATTTTTCTGTGTATAGCTCTAAACTTAAGCTGAATATGTGCATTGGCATCTTCATATATATGCCTGAGAAAAAGGTAATTGCAGCAACTTGTAAATACTGTACTGCTCTTGTTTCAGTTGTACCTAACACTCTGGTAACATGCGAAAGAGCTTTTAAATTTTGATACACATGAGACTGAACTATATCTAGTAATATATTGACAGAGCATTAAGTGATGGTTGCCTGCTAAAGTAAATGCATTTCAGTTTAACTAATTGAACTTAGGGGACTACTTATGAAAACAGGATGTCATTTTTAAAAGCATATTTCAAAATCTATTAAGTTCTACATGTTGGAGATAGTAACCACTATCTTGACCACTTTTGAAAGCAAGCATTACAATATGGTGCTTATGATAGAGTAACTTGCTTTCAGAAAAATAGTACATTTGTTAAGAGCAGTGTCTTTTTTCTTTTTTGAAATGTTAATTTACACTTTTAATAAGGGAGCAACTGAATCCCTACTGTGAGTTGAGGTTTAGGACAGAGCCTCTTTTGGCCTTACTTTTGCCTAGTGAGGTCTGGATGATCAGAACTCTGAACTTGGATCTTTTTAGTAGTAGCACTCTGATTGTGGAAAACTCTTGGATGAGAAAGTTTGGCAACAGGAAAAATTATTTCTTTTTTGCCAGACCTTCTGAAGTTTTAGTTTGAGATGGTTATTATGACAGATGCAGGAAGGTGTGGATTAGTTTTCATTCAATTCTGATGTTTCTGGATGTGTTGGATTGATATGTAATATATTTGCGATCACACTGTTACCGTTACAGGGAAGGGAGGGATAATTAAGTCCCATCATCATTATTATCACCATCATTTTATATGCCGCCTATCTGACTGGGTTGCCCCAGCCACTCTGGGCAGTTTCCAGCAAATTAGAACATCAAGCAGAGTAAAACATCAAACATTTAAAACTTCCTTATACAGGACTACCTTCAGATGTCTTCTAAAAATCAGATTTCCTTGACATCTGACTGGAGGGTGTTCCATAGGGAGGGCACAACTACTGAAAAGGCCCTCTGCCTGGTTCCCTGTTAAAAGAGTCAGCTGCAGGGGTCCCCAAACTAAGGCCCGGGGGCCGGATGCGGCCCAATCACCTTCTAAATCTGGCCCGCGGACGGTCTGGGAATCAGCATGTTTTTACATGAGTAGAATGTGTCCTTTTGTTTAAAATGCATCTCTGGGTTATTTGTGGGGCCTGCCTGGTGTTTTTACATGAGTAGAATGTGTCCTTTTATTTAAAATGCATCTCTGAGTTATTTGTGGGGCATAGGAATTCGTTCATATTTTTTTTCAAAATATAGTCCGCCCCCCCAAGGTCTGAGGGACAGTTGACCGGCCCCCTGCTGAAAAAGTTTGCTGACCCCTGGAGTAAGGTAAAGGGACCCCTGACCATTAGGTCCAGTCACGGACGACTCTGGGGTTACGGCGCTCATCTCGCTTTACTGGCCGAGGGAGCCGCATACAGCTTGTGGCCAGCATGACTAAGCTGCTTCTGGTGAACCAGAGCAGCACACGGAAACGCCGTTTACTTTCCCGCTGGAGTGGTACCTATTTATCTACTTGCACTTTGACGTGCTTTCGAACTGCTAGGTTGGCAGGAGCAGGGACCAAGCAACGGGAGCTCACCCCATCGCGGGGATTTGAACCACCGACCTTCTGATTGGCAAGCCCTAGGCTCTGTGGTTTAACCCACAGCACCACCCGCACCCCTTTTGTAAAAGAGTACTTGCCACTTAAATAGCAAAATAATATAGCCTTTTACTGGTGCATACTATTGAGTGAATGATAAATAGTGACACCAAAACATAATAATTTCACCTCTTGTAGCATTAATATAAATAATTTCATGGCATTAAATTAACACTAATGCTATTATTATTATTATTATTGTTATTGTTATTTATTCTTTTCTATACTGCCCTTCAAGGCTCACAGGGCAGAGGATCACAAAAATACGTACCATAGTAACAATTACTCCAGTTTACCCTGTTTTCTTCTCTGAGGGCCTCTTTCTCCATTTGTTTCTTGGAAAAGTGAAGCTTTGGTGTGAGCTGCCTTGGATTTAGTTGGAACTTGCTTCTATGTGAGCATCCAGCAAATTGGGGTTTAGTGGCAAACATTGAGCACTTGCATTCTATGCTTTTAAAAGAAAGTACAGTCGTACCTTGGTTTTTGAACAGCCTAGTTCTCGAACGTTTTGGTTCCCGAACGATTGAAACCCAGAAGTGAGTGTTCTTTTTTTCTAACGTTCTTTGGAAGCCGAACGTCCAACGGGGCTTCCAATTAGCTGCAGGAGCTTCCTGCAGCCAATCAAAAGCCACACTTTGGTTTTCGAATGCTTTGGAAGTCTAACAGACTTCCAGTATGGTATGACTGTATATTGCTGTGGGAAGTGCAAGTCATTAAAAATCTGGATAATTTATTGTCTCTTCATTTCTCAACAGAATGAAGGAATTAGCATAAGGAACCTTGTGCAAGATTCTAAGGCCCATTTCTGATTTCCCCCTGGGGACAGTACTGGGAGGAGGGGCAGGAAATCAATGTGTAAAACACTCCCCAAGAGATTCACAGTAAAGGAAGGGAGCAATACCACAAAGAGAAGGATACTTGTTTTTCTACAGTAATTTGTACCAGATTTCTCAAGCATATTAACTGAGGCTTACTAGTTCTGAGGTGGGTATGTTTATATTTCCATGTTTGTGTTGGAAATAAGATTTCAGATTTGTGCTTTCTCCCGTCACAAATTAGTCAATGAAATCTATTCTTCAATACTATGTGTGGGGGTAAGAAAGGGGGGACACAATAGAATGTTAGGGTTCAGTTGTATAAGACGCTCCCTATTTTTGGGGACTCCGATTTAAGAAAATGGGGGGGGGGTGTAACCATGCATAAGATGCCCCTAATTTTTGACATTTTTTATGGGGGGGGAACTAGTCTACAGTAAGCGTGGAAAATACAGTAAGCGTGGAAAACCCATATGTATACTACAGTATATTGGAGTGGGGTATGGAGAGACATGCAAGCGTACTGCAGGCATCACCTGAGCAGCATAAGCCACATCTTTTCCATTTTTTGGCAAGCTACAAACCTTGCATACATAATAAACTGAAGCCAAGTTAGCAGTTGCTTATTGTCTTCTGCATTAGTTGTAAAATTTGTAGTTTAAAAGGCATGATGAGCATTATCTAACTGAAAACAGGGATTTGTATTTCAAAGTGGTATGGCTTGCTATTTTTTCTAGCAGTCAGTTAATCTGCATCCTCATGCAGGAAGTCTATAAATTAGAAATATTGTTTAAATTGTCATATGGAGGATAGGAGCATAGGGGTCTTGTATATGGTGGACTTTAAAAGAAAGCTGGTTAATTTTAGGAAGCAGAAGAATGTGTTTGAATACTAAAAGGAAAGTTAATTTGTTACTGCTATAACAATTATGTTTCACTGCCTTAGCTACACATGTATGTGTGTAGTGTAATTCGTGTGTGTTAGAAGGGACCTCAAAAATAATCTAATCTGAGGAATAGGATCTGGCTGGTTGCTTCTAAATTGCGCCTGTGAAAGGACAAAGCAGAGCTTCTATCAAGTCGCTTTGAAGGTGTGCTGATTTGCATGCCTTCAAAGTGACTTGCTCTCAGCAAGCCCCACTTGAAAAGGAGCAATCAGGATTCTAATCCAACCCCCTGCTGATGCAGGAAATTTGCTTTTTCAGCATCTCTGATAGGAGGGCATCCAATCTATGTTTAAAAACTTTTAACAAACAAGAGATAATCTGTGTTTTTAAATAATATATTTCCTTCTTGCTGTCAAACTTTGTTTCTGTTGAAATCATGCAGTAAAGTTGCAATCTGTTTTACTTCCATCTGTTATTGTAGGAATGATTGTAATAGTCTAAATCTGGTCTGTCCTCCTGCATGACCAAGCATGTGAAACAAAATAGTTACATATGCAAAATTCTTCCTCACTCTCTTGTCTATAAAACAACAAGCATAAATACTTAAGGAGTTGATTCATTGTTGTCCAGTACTTGTTCACTGTTTGCTGAATGCAAATTAGTTGGTGCATTGTTTTCATTGTTCTGGGAGACTGCGAGATTCTTCTAGTTTCTCAAATGTTTTTCTTTCTTTTTTTAAAGATTTTTATTGATTTTACAAAATGAAACATACAAAACACATATCAAACTCATTCCACCCTCTTCCATCCCCCCTCCACGAGTCCCCTCCTGCCACGAGAAGGTCCCGCGCTGGGCGGATAGTTGAAGGTGGTCCATTTTCTAGTTGGGTTTATCCCCCTTCTCCCTCCCCCAGAGTCCTCTTCTGCCACCAGTGGGCCCCGGGTTACGAGGCAAGACAGAGAAGAGTGTCCACCCTACTTTCTATCCATACATATAAAAAGGAAAAAGCCCCCCCATCCCTCCCTCCCCCACCCCCCCAAAAAGAAAAAGAATCCCCTCCCCCCAAAAAAGGAAAAAGCTAAAAAAATGGAGAATAAAGGGGAAAGAAAAAAAAGGAAAAGAAAAAAAGAAAAAAAAGAAAAAATCTTATTTGTAATCTTTACAATATCATCTTGGACTTCCCCGACTCTCCCCCCCCCACTCTGGTTCCCTTATAATAACCATATAGGCAATGTTCTCTAACTCTGCTATTTTCCTTTACACATTACAATCTTATCCTTTTTATTACTCCACTATCCATATCTAATCTTACCAATTTTCCCTTATCTTAAATTTCTTCCCATCGCTTAATATTTTACCAGAAATGCAATTATTGTTCAAATCTTAAAAATCTATTCTCCTTTCTTAATTATTCATAATTAGAGCCAAACCCCCCTTTTGCTGGAACCAAATTTCCCAGACATCCCAGCGAATTCCTAATATCAAGCCAGTTTCAGACCATTTAAATCCATCCAATCCAATATCTCTTTATAAATCACCCCATTCCCACCCTTTCCCACCAAACCCCTCAAATTTGTTTCCAGATCTTCAGCCGTCTCTTCCATGCTACACCTGTTGCCCAGTCCCCTTCCACTGTCTTTACATTGTTTTTTGATTCTGTGGAAAGAGACCAATCCTTTACAATGTCCAATTCCAGAACAACTTCAAATTCTCCCCTTTTTTATCCAGTTCCCAGTGCAGACTTTGGACTCCCTCTCTCACTAGGAGCCCAGCAGTATACACTGTTTCTTTTTTGAGGCCTCCTTGTATCAAACCAAAGTCCTGTTCCACATCTCTCACTTGTGGAACAATGTATCCTTCGTCTTTTCCCTCTTCTTCCGGTATTTGTGTTTGGGCATCTTGTAGATCGTCTTTGTTCATTAAGTTCATATCTTTTTCAGATCCATTTTTTGCATCACAGCAGTCATTTCTTTCTCTCCCCACTTTGGTGGTCTCTCTCAGTTGCTTGTTATTCTCATCCAGTTTTTGTTTAATCTCCAACAGTAACACAGAGATCCTTTGCCAAGCCAGGTCCTGTGATGATGTTGTTATGGCTACAGCCATCTTTGACATCTCAAATTTCATATGAGTCCAGCAGAATGTGCGGCCGGAAATGGCAGGGATCAAATTTCATCTTCTCTAACGCCATTTTTAAGTCCAAACTGCATATATTCTTCCTTAAACACCATTTTCCAGATAATTTCTAAAAGTCTTACTCAATCCTTTTAATATTTTTTAGTCATTCTTTGCTGTTGCCAAAATCTAAGCACCATTCACTGACACATCCGGAAACCCGGGACCAGCTTCCAGAAGGGCTTTCTTTTAATAAATCGTCATTTTGCAGGATTTCCCACTTAATCAGTACTCTCCCCTGTACCTGCAGCAGAGGAGGGTTTCTATGTCCACTTTCTGGTAAATTCAATGTCTCCCACTTTATCAGCTAGGGATTGTTTCATTGCTTTGCAGTCTCTCAAGGGGGGGGGGTAATCGACTCCCTTTTTAAATCACCCCCTGCAGCCAATTCTTGATTTTTTTCAATATTTTTTTCCAAATGCAGCTTTTTGCTAACAGGTTCAAATATAAAGTCCTTACTTGAAAAAAAGGAAGAAATCCACCGCTCTCCGCTGCCGGCATGTAGCTTCTCTTCACGAGGGTGATGGTTACGCTCAATATGGCCCCCGCGACTCCACTCTGACTCTCTCCGGGGCTCTAAGGCTTACCGGGGAGTTGAGGGATCGCGTTTTCGGGACTCCGCTGAGCTTGTTCGTCCCCAGGAAGCTCGACCTGAGGCTCTTTTGGGGAGGTGAGGCGCTATCTCACCTTTCCCCCCCCCTCGCGAAGCCGGGTTGCCTCGGAGCTCGAGGCAAACCCCGCTGGCTTCAGCGCTTGCGGTGGCCGGAAGTCCTCTCAAATGTTTTTCAATACCAAGAAAAAAAATGACAGAAAATCTCCCCTTCCCTCTATTACTGATCTACTGTGAAGACAAGGTGAGGAATGAAACTGTGTGTATGAATCTATATATCTGCATCCATATATTTCAAAAAAGTAAAGTGTATGTAAATTGTAAAATCATAGAAGTTAGGCTTTTATTGTTTATATGTTAACTATATAAAACTATAAGGCCCTTACTCTGTGTTTCATTACATTTTAAACCAAATTTAAATGCATATCACTTATAATGCTGGAAAGTTATACCTGTATGACCAAATGGGTTTGCTTTACAAGCAGAATGTCTAAATATAGCTTACCTTGCATCTTAATGTCAACATGCTCTGTACCAGATAGAATATAAACCCTTGGAAAAACTTCTTTGAGGTGTTTGAATAGTTTCAAACGAAACCTAGTAATATATGTGTGATACGAAGGGTAGGTGAGAATATGAAACTACTACTTGCAGCAAGAAAGAACTACTGTGTAATTCCGTGGTTCCCAATGTAACATTTATAAGCTTCTTTACATAATATTTTGTGTTTCAGCTAATACTATTTAACTCAAATAAACATGAAACTATTTTAATGATGCCTTTTTCTTCCGTGCTAAAATAATCCAGAAGTTTGCCACAAATAGTTTAAATGCTTTATTATGTTTTATTATGTGCAAGTAGATAAATAGGTACCACTACAACGGAAAGGTAAACGGCGTTTCCGTGTGCTGCTCTGGTTCGCCAGAAGCGGCTTTGTTATGCTGGCCACATGACCTGGAAGCTGTACTCTCTTGGCTAATAACGTGAGATGAGTGCTGCAACCCCAGAGTCAGTCATGACTGGACCTAATGGTCAGGGGTCCCTTTACCCTTTACCTTTTATGCTTTTTTTTTAAAAAAAAATGTGATTAATGTAACAGTTTTGCAGTCTTAAAAAATTATCTGCAACTTGGATAAGTGTTCAACCTTTTATTATTTTATTCTGTGTTTTCGTGTTTAATGTTTTGTATCAACTGCTTTGATATTTTTATGATATAATATTTAAATAAATAAAAACATAAAAATATGAATATTTTCCCCCATTTGAGCCATGAGGAAATGTCAAACATGATATTCTTTATTGGAAACTGGATATGAGATTTTATAGCAAATGACCTGTGATGAGTGTAACATGGCCAATGTAACACATGAAAATTCATTGATAGGCACTTCCAAAGCAAGACACAGTACATGTGAAACTATACTACACATTTTCAAATTGCTGGTCAACATTAAGTCCAAATGGAAAGTTGTAATGAACACAGAAATTTACACTTAGCTGTTGCATCAACCTAATGATTTGTTGCTTTTCAACACAACATTTGCTGTTTGCATGGAAGACAAATGTCACAGAAATACCCCTCTTTAAAAAGACGGTCCCGGGGAGTACTCAACCTGAAGCGTACTTAACCCGAAGCATGGGTGTAATTGGTTCCGGAAGTCTGTTCATAAACTGAAGTGTTCATAAACTGAAGCGAACTTTCCCATTGAAAGTAATGGAAAGTGAATTAATCCATTCCAGATGGGTCTGTGGCGTTCGTAAACCGAAAATTCATAAACCGAGGTGTTCATAAACCGAGGTTCCACTGTAATCACACTTCCCATAGATATATTATTCACTGTGTCTGTGGTGTTTGTTTTAAATTATATTAAAATTAATTTGCACAATGTTTAAAACTGCCTTCAACCTTTTACAGGGTTGTACTGTTCCCTGAGACCTTGAGCTTCTGAGGTGAATTTTTGTATCACTGTATCGGGTAGGGAACCTACAGCCCATGATCCAATTTTGACCTGCCAGACTTCTACATTTTACTACATTTTGGACAATCCATGGTATCCACCTGAACCTGATGTCATACAGATAAGGACAAGGCTTGTCCAAAGCTGGTTTGTGCAGCTCTGAAAGAGCCTGACAGCTAGATGGTTGTCAGGAGCATTTGACACTGCGCAAAACAGGAATCCAGCATTAAGCATGATTGCTTCCCTTTCACATCAAATGATATAAAGGGAGATTGATTCTGCTGAGTTGGGCACATTAGAGGACTCCTTACAGGGAGTGGGAGCAATCCTGTTTAGCACTTGCCTATGTAGTACCTATATCTTGAGTTTGTGCTATATCTTGAGTTTGATCCAATCCTTTTACATCACCTTGAAACTTACTGTTGTTGGAGGTATATAAATATTTTAATAAATGAAATAAAATATTCCAACTCTATAATTCAATGATTCTATGTTGCATACCACTTAACACGTTTTTATTGCCCTAATATAGTCCACATCATGGATGGGTACCTCAGGTCACAGGGCCAAATCTGGTCCTTTAGGCATCTCTTGTCTTTGAACCTCTAGTACCCACCCCTTTCTGGTCTTGCTTTGAACCCCTAGTGTGCTTTCTTGGCACAGATGTGTCCTTCAACTCTCATAATGCATCTTGCTTGTCTCGGAGGAAAGAGGGATGTTTGTAGAAAGAGGTGAAATTTACATTCATTGTTCTTCCCACTTTTGCTTCTGCCCACCACTGGCATGTGATCCTTGGAAGGTTGCCCAGATGAGAATGTAGCCATTGGGCTGAAAAAGGTTCCCCACCCCTTTTCTACATAGGAAACATTGGGGGGAAGGACATGTTGGCTGGGTGACTTGCTTCTGCTGTCCATCCCCCGCAGAGGGGTGCACCGGTGTGTGTGTGTGTGAACAAGCTGATACATGACAGACTAACTTATATGATATAAGAACATATAAGAACATGCAGTGTTTCTCATCCCCACTAACCCATTCTTCCTTGAAAATTGGGAAATGTACTGTTCCCCAATTTGTTCCCTGCACATGGTTTGCGCTCTCTCTCTCTCTCTCTCTCTCTCTGTGTGTGTATGTATCTGCATCTCTCTCACACACAAACACAAGAACAAAGCAAAACTTGTTTTCCCATTCCTGCAATGAAAGGTCAGCAGATTGGGTTTTGACCCACAGGTCAAAGGCATGCAGCAATGTTTAGGGGCATAGGGCTCCCAGGATTCAGTATGGTCGTGCCTTTGTTGAGTGCAGTCAGATTGCCATTTGCTCCCACTCTTTGCTCTCTCCTCAGGTCTTTTTATATACTTACCTTATGTAGTCCCTTCTTACCTTTCTGTTGCCCCCCCCCATTGCTTGCTCTCCCTCTGCCCAGCTGGTTCACAAACCCCTTCTCCATTGTTTTTTCCTCAGTTCTTTATCTCTTTGTCATTTCCCGCTAAAATCGGGGAAAAAAATGTTTAAAATTCTCTTATGCTTCCCTTCTCCATACCCTTGCCTCAATGAAGGGAGTTAGACCAAAATTACCAGCAGCTCTAAATTTGAACCCAGTTCCTATGGAGCCCCCACTTGCTGCTTCCAACGCGGCAGTGCTACAAGCTGAACCTAAGACTTCTATCTCTGGTGTTCCAGTTTTAGCTCTGCTAAAGAATATGTCCAAATCTGAATGGAATTCCCTGCTCCAAGTTAAGAACCTAGCATCCATTGCTAAAAAATTCTACTCTCACAATACAGTACTGAGTTTATGGACTTATTAAAGATTATATTGTAGTCTCTAGGGATTTGCTTCCTTGAAATGGGGACTCCTAGCTGAAGGACGCTACAGAATGCTGCTTGGACTTCACTATTCTCAGAGCCCATGAAGCAGCTTCTTCTATCAGAGCTTTGTATACAGCATCCTTATTTGCTAGAGCAGGCATCCCCAAACCTGGCCCTCCAGCTGTTTAGGGACCACAACTCCCATCATTCCTAGCTAACAGGACCAGTGGTCAGGGATGATGGGAGTTGTAATCCCAGAACAGCTGGAGGGCCGAGTTTGGGGATGCCTGCGCTAGAGCATCTCTAGTCTGCATTGATGACCTCGGCCACCCAGATCAGGATTCAAGCTGCACTAGACATATTCTGCTTAAGATCTATCAGTCAGATGCCTTCATTGCAGAAGCCACCTTGGATTCCACCCAGTTTGCCTCCTGCTATCTGGTAGCAGAAATTGTGGCTAGGTGTATTCTCTGGCCACCCAGAGTGGCAGGGGCAACCTAGTCAGATGGACGGGGTACAAATAATAATTTATTATTATTATTATGGCTCCAGCACTGGGATGCCGACATTCCTTCTAGGATCAACCTCTCCATAGCTCCCAATGCTGATAAGCACTGATAACTGGGAAACATTGGCCTGTGAGCACTCCAGTTGGAGAATAGCCTTTACCAAAGGTGTCAGGGCCTTTGAAGAAGCACAAACTCAGGGCAAAAGAGAGAAACGAGCTAAGCGGGAGGCACCCTCACGGAAATCAATTCCTGTTTAGAAACCTATGTCCCCAGTGTGGAAGGACGTATGAATCTAGAATTGTCCTCCACAGTCACTTACGGACACACTGTCAAGACCGTGTTTACAGAAGACAATCTTACTCAGCTACAAGTGATAGCTGATGAATAATAATACTGGTACTAAATTGTTTGGAGAAAATGCCTTAAAGGACATAGAGACAAGCGAAATATATGACTCGCCCGTTAGAGGGATGACAGGAGAGCTAACAGATGTTACTTACCATACTCTCCCAACCAGTTTTTCATAATTTTTGCCAGCAAGGAAGAAAGAGCTTACAAACCTAACAGGTCATGGAACAAGTCAAGACTCTCCTATCGGTTCCAGAAAAGCAGCAAGTCTTTAACAAAACCAAGCCCAACTGCCAACAATAACTGATGCCAGGCCAATCCCAATGGGAGGCAGGCTCCAAGCCTTTTACCTTGAATGGACCATCTCCACCTCCCAACAATTGGGTTCTCAGAACAATTCTCAAGGTTTACAAGATCAAATTCAGCACCAAACCTCGTCCATGCTCCCTACCAACATCAACCAATCCTCTGAAACAAGCTATTGTGGAAGAGGCTGTACTCCCATTTTCTACAATAAGTGGGAATGGAATCAGTCCCTACAGAGGAATGCTTCTTAAGCATCTATTTCATCTTCTTTGTGGTACCTCAAAAAGCCATTCTGGACCTAAAATTTCTGAACCGATGGGTAATCTACAGGAAATTCAAAATGGAAACTCTTTCATCCATTAAAGAAAATGTCAATTCTCAAGATCTGCTGATGTCAATAGATCTCCAGGAGGCTTACCTCCACGTTCCAATCCACCCGTCTCACCTCAAGTACCTCCATTTTGCCATTGGGAACAACCATTGCCAGTTCTTATCACTCCTATTTTCATTGGCCTCCGCCCCTGCACATTAATTACAATTATAATTGCCCTGGTAGCATATCTCTGCCTTCAGGGAATCCATATTTTTCCATATTTTGGTGAACTGCTGATCCAGGCTTCTTCTACGGAAACAGCTCTCCTACCACACCCAACACCTTCCAAGCCCACAGGTTCCTGGTAGACTTTGAGACGAGCATGTAAATCCAGCCCTTCTGCTAATCTACCTAGGTTCTCTCTAGAATAGATCAGCTCAGAGGTTTGGACCTTTATCAAATCCAAGAAAGTGGATATCATGTTTATGGTGTGGGCTCTAGTTCTTTCCATCTAAGTTATGCACATCAGTCTATAGACAAAACACCATGCCCATCCTTTTCAGTGGGCTCTATGGCCCTACCAGAAGACATAGCATTTAGCAGACACCTGCACCCCAAACTTTCCCACCGCTTCTGCTGAGCCTTGAGATGGTGGATACCTGCAGAGGGGCTCTCCATTTTGCGATGTCCTAGGAACTGTGTGCACCTCAGATTTCAGCCTCATGGGGTGGGAAGCTCACTGTGGAGATCTAAACATCTAAGGCCTATGGTCGCCCATGGAAGTATCAGTGAACATTAGTTGGCCAGAACTTCAAGCAGCTTCCCTAGCTCTACACCACTTTGCTCCTTGTCTCCGACTCAGCAATGTCCTAATCTGCACAGATTCAACAAAATACCCTCAAACAGCGAGTGGTGGCTTTCTCTTCCACCCTGTCATTACCATCTATTCCCCCCCTCCCATCCACTCTTTATTTGTTAGAGCAGTGTTTTTCAACCACTGTTCCGCGGCACACTAGTGTGCTGCAAGATGTTGCCTGGTGTGCCATGGGAGAATTACTTTATATATAGTCAATATAGGCACAGAGTTAAATTTTTTAACATTTTCTAATGGTGGTGTGCCTCGTGATTTTTTTCATGAAACAAGTGTGCCTTTGCCCAAAAAAGGTTGAAAAACACTGTGTTAGAGGAGCAACTCTAAGTGACCCCCAACCAGGCACAGATTCCCATCTTGGGACACCCCCAAGGTGCTATCAGATTTAAAGAAGCCTCCTTTCAAACCACTAGAACTCAGCATTGTATACACAGGCAAGCACTTCTGCCTTTCATACCAACCTAGCTTTCATACCAACCTAGCTTTCCTTCCTAAAGTCACTTTTAGCTTCTACTTGCAGCAAGAACTTGTTTTCCCCTCCTTCTGTCCAGATCTAGTGCATCCACAAGAAAATGCTTGACATTCTTTGGAAGTATGCAGAGTCTTAAAAGTATACATTACTCAGACCAAAGAGCTCAGGTGAACAGAATCCCTCTCTCTGTCCTTCCATCCCTTACTCAGATGGATAAAGGCCTGCGTTGTTCTTTCCTATGAAGCTCAGAAGCTCACTATACCTTATCACATCACTGCTCACTCCACCCATTCCACAGCCACCTCTGCCATGTTCTCCACTAACACTCCTCTACCAGAAACATGCAGGGTGGCCACCTAGGCCTCCCCCAGCACCTTTATGAAGCTGACTTTTAGAAGACATCTGAAGGCAGCCCTGTTTAGGGAAGCTTTTAATGTTTAATAGATTGTTGTATTTTAATATTCTGTTGGAAGCCGCCCAGAGTGGCTGGGGAAATCCAGCCAGATGGCTGGGGTATAAATAAATATTATAGAATCATAGAATCGTAGAGTTGGAAGAGACCACGAGGGCCATCCAGTCCAACCCCCTGCAAAGCAGGAAACACCATCAAAGCATTCTTGACATATGCCTGCCAAGCATCTGCTTAAAGACCTCCAAAGAAGGAGACTCCACCACACTCCTTGGTAGCAAATTCCACTGCCCAACAGCTCTTACTGTCAGGAAGTTCTTCCTAATGTTTAGGTGGAATCTTCTTTCTTGTAGTTTGAATCCATTGCTCTGTGTCCGCTTCTCTGGAGCAGCAGAAAACAACCTTTCTCCCTCCTCTATATGACATCCTTTTATATATTTGAACATGGCTATCATATCACCCCTTAACCTTCTCTTCTCCAGGCTAAACATACCCAGCTCCCTAAGTCGTTCCTCATAAGGCATCGTTTCCAGGCCTTTGACCATTTTCGTTGCCCTCTTCTGGACATGTTCCAGCTTGTCAATATCCTTCTTGAACTGTGGTGCCCAGAACTGGACACAGTGCTCCAGGTGAGGTCTGACCAGAGCAGAATACAGTGGTACTATTGCTTTTCTTGATCTAGATGCTAATAATAATAATAATAATAATAATAATAATAATAAATTAATTGTTACTATTGCATAGTTGTCTTCACTTCAACAGAAGCTGCCTTTGGTTGGAGGGTCCTATGAAAGATCCTTCTTCCATAACACCTCAGCCTTTCTCCCGCCCTAGATTGGGATAGCTCTGGTATTTCCCAGTCTGCTGATCTTTCATTGCAGGAATGGGAAAAAGTACAACTGTACCTACCTGGATGAAGGGAGAAGTGCTTTAATGGTAAACACTTAAACACAGAGTGGTTTTGATTCCTCAAATCAATTCTGGGCATTTATTGCATTCATACGCTAAAGTCTGTGATTTCACTCTGTTGACAGACAGAAGTTTGATTTGAATAGGTCACAATATGAGTAGGCAGAAATCATTTACCTGTAGTGAATAAAGGGGAATATTTAATGTCAGTTCAACCACAAAGTTCTTATTGCTATGTAAAAGTCCCTAATCAGTATTTGTGCAGCAGTAATCAGTAAATGTACTGTTGAACGCATTTGTGTTTCTCTTTTAATCATTGCAATTTACTGAACTATATAAAAATGTTATTCTCATTTAATACTGTGACACACACTCTTTTTCTCTAAGGAAGTATATATGTAACTCAGTACAATGCATAATCTTCTATCAGCTGGAAATACCTCTTGTATGTGTTGAAAGCAAGTTTAGATAATTTCATAGCTAGATTTATTTTTTACCATGAGTGCATAATGAGTTTATAATTGTTAGCAAAGATGTATTAGTTTACAAGATCTCTGGAGGGAAATGATTATATTATTTGTCCAATAACATGTTTTATATTATTTGTCCAATAACATGTTTTTCCTAATAATTTTTTCTTTAACTTTTTGACACTATCTGCTTTACAGCCCACTGTTAGCTACTTGTTCAGTTGACAAAGGTACAGGATCCTACACATAACTTCATCATGAGGTTCACATGTCTGAATAAGGACACGAATCTGACACTGACATTAGAAGAAGACTAGAAAAGGGCATCTTACTCCTGAGAGGGAGAAGCTGCTACTGTCACTGAGAGAATTGTTTTCACAGCCTCTGTGGTTAGCATAGAACTTTGTAGTAGTAAAACCTTTACAGCTGAAAGGGATTTTGTTCTACAGAATCTCTTTCCTCATGGTACCCCTTGAGTTTGTTTCACACACACACACACACACCACCTTCCACACCAGGCATCCCCAAACTTTGGCCCTCCAGATATTTTGGACTACAATTCCCATCTTCCCCGACCACTGGTCCTGTTAGCTAGGGATCATGGGAGTTGTAGGCCAAAACATCTGGAGGGCCGCAGTTTGGGGATGCCTGTTCCACACCATAGTTAGAGAACCATTGCTACAAAATGTAGCCTAAACTGATATACCAGATGTAAAATGGGTGTGGAGGGGCAGGCAGGCTTTGCTATAGAGAGAAAAATTCCTCCACTGTGGGGTGTCCCTGTTATAACTGCTTCCTTCCTATATTCCCATTAAATCTATAATTGTGATAGCTGTAAATATGTTTAGCTTATTTTTATTTGCTGTTTTGTTAATAGTGTTTTATATATTGTAATTGTTTTATTGGTGATTTGTTAATTATTTTATATGATTTATGCTGTATTTGTGATATTCTGGTATATTTTATTCTGTTATTGTTTGTAAGCCTCTTGAAATTCATTTGAATGAAAAGTGAGATAGAAATAAAATAAATCAAAATCAAATCAAACATAATTTAAATTTAAAAGGGGATTAGTGGGGCTCAGTCTCATGAATTTCTTTTTTAAAATTGAACAAGCAAGAGGAATCTGCCTCCTGTAGAGAGAGAAATTTTGCACCCTTGTTCAAGCATAATTAAGTAGGTGTTCTATTTTTTTATTTATCAAATAGTTTCCTTCTATATCTCCAATATGGAGCACAGGGTGGTTTATGATAGTATATAAAAACTTTTAATCACAGTAGAAGAACATTGAAACCAACAAATCTGATAAAGTACAGTAAGCAGCAGCAATAATAATTCTCTCTAGAACTGATTGTACCGTATCATAAATATGTGATTAGGAGATAAGGGCAATGCTATTTTTCTGGAAAAGATGTTCTGGAACTCACCATGAGCACCTCCCTTGTTCTCTTATAATGGCAATGGCGCCCATCCGAGAGGTGCCCGAACTGACTTCTGGCAAGTTCTGCCTGAGAAAAAGCCCTGGATAAGGGTATTTATTTAGAATACCCTGAAGTACACATTTGTTTGTGCCTGCATAGCAGAATTTCTTTTCATAGATAAACAAAATCTGTCACTGATGTCTTTTTGTGTGTGTAACAGTGCAGACTTTTTATATTCAGCAGAACATTGTCACTATAACAGAAGTTTAGTCCTCCACTACACCCAGAGGTATATAGCAGTTTCATCTACAGCGAGCAAAGAACAGATACAGCAGTCTTCCCTAACCTGACCTCTTTATCACAGTTTGCCCCTTTAGGTGGATAAATATATGTTGTTTTTTAAATTGGATTTTAATCAGGGTATTTTTTTTAAAAAAAATTAAACAGAATATTTTTGTGACATATTTCTAACAAGCAAAATGAAATATGAATTGAATGTAAGAATACAGCAACCATAAAACATGTTAAAAGCAGATATATAATTGTTTAAAACCAAATTATATCTGTCAAATTTATTGAATTAAAGGTAATTTTTCTATTAAAAGAGAAACAGATGATACCTGATTTGTGCAGCAGAGGCTGTAATCTAAACAATAGGAATTAAACTCTATAAATACTGAGAAAGTTACTTTTGGGTAAGCATGTGTTGTAAGTATTGTGCTGTAAACGTTGTGAATGGTACAGTAAGTCATGCATTATATTACTGCTGGCTTCCTGCTGAGCCCAGAGACTAACCAAGTCCTCAGAGTTATGAAGATTGTTCTCAAAAGTTGTGAAGATGCAATACAGGATGACAGCCCATATCATTGCACCATTCTATTGGTGGCACTTCTGGGGGCTTCCTATTGTCACTGAACCATTATAGGGATTTCCCAGTAACAGTTCCCTATTTGTTGAATCCCTTCCCTGGTGAGCTGTTTCTCTCTCCCTCATTATTGACTTTCAGAATAAATTTTAAAACATTGCTGTTTTCCCAGGCATTTGATGAATGAAAGGGTTCCTGGCAACCCTGAAATCATTGCCGAGAAAATGCGATCATTTTTAATGGTACTGTTTTAATGATGTGTTTGCTTCCCTCTGCTCCATTGAGAGGATAGAGAAATATGGATGATGTGCTAAAGTTGCTGATGAATTCTTCTGAGCCAGGCTCTGATAAGATCTTTGGAAGCTTCAGTTGAGCAGCAAACATTTACAGCTCCCTAATTCTTATCCGACTCGTATCAAAATCTGAACCAGAACCAAAGATTTCCCATTTCTCTTTCTTTAACTCTAAAACCACTTGCTGCCACCTCACCCCTCAAACACTCTTCCCCTCTTTCCTTATCTTATGCAAGGAGCACTGCTGAGAACTATAAGTGAGGCACATGGGGGGAAGAGGGAGATTTCCACTCCCCCCCTCCTTCTCCCTGGTACATTGAGTAGAAGTGGGACTCATGGCTACAGCCCATGGGAGAACTGAACCATGCTTTTCTGAACTATGGGTTTTCAGCACCCTACTAATTGGTCTCTTGGGAGACCAAGGTGGATGGAATGGCCAAGTCCTTTCTCTTTAGAATAATGCTTGCCAGGGAAGCGGAAAGGGGAAAATAGCTAAGCTTGGCAGAGTTTGCCTCTATCCATGCGATACTTCTATCTGTGATTTTCCACAGGGCTCTCCCCGCCCCACTACCGGTCACCCTCAGACTTCCTATCCTGGAAAAGGTTGGGGTAAGAAGTTCATAGCAGGTGTCCCTTTTAAAACTTACAAGGTTGTAAAAAACTGCTTTTAAAAAACCGTTCCCCTCCCCTTTTCAGGTAATCACTGTCCAACTGGGCTGTCCAACTGGGTAGAAAGTTTGACTGCTGATGCAGCTGCCACACACATGTTCAAAATGGAGTTTAAAATGTTCATGGAGAAGCCATATTCCCCTGGAAGGGCTGGCACATGTACCATTGATTCCAGGAGCATTTGCAGCCCTATTTTGATCTTATGGATGTGGTGATGATGAAAGATTGGGTGATGATGAAAGATTGAAAAGGCAGAACTTGTAACTAAATAAATTTCTGATGAGAAAAACCTGTAGCTTCCTTATTGTTGTTGCTTATGTGGTGGTTGAAAAGAAACAGAAGCTTGAAACCACCCTTGAGCAATGTAAAGGCATAGGGCAGGCATCCCCAAACTGCGGCCCTCCAGATGTTTTGGACTACAATTCCCATCTTCCCCGACCACTGGTCCTGTTAGCTAGCGGTCATGGGAGTTGTAGGCCAAAACATCTGGAGGGCCGCAGTTTGGGGGATGCCTGACATAGGGTTTCCCTGCTTAGGGGCAGGAGATGAACGCTCTGCAAAGCTCTGTAAGTTACTGAATGCTTCTCTGCAGGCATAGATCCCTTCTGTATGATTACACAGAAACCACAAAACTGTTAAGTTCTCAAAGCCATCCCTGCCTTGAAGTTTCACCCCACCCATCCCCACCTCCTGAGCTTTGGGAAGCTTTGTGCCACCCAAATGCAGTAAAAACCTTTCAGTTGTATTTGGTACAGATAGCATAATTGAGTTTTATTTTCCCCAAATACTTTAGGGCTCCAAAGACTTACCTCTATACTGTGACTTTTGGCATTTAATTAGAACTAGCATTGTGGTTGCTTTCGTATTTTTTAGTCCAGGACTAATAATGTTGAAATGACAAGGATGTTTTAACTGGTTTTTAAAATTTTGTTTCAGTATGTAGTTTGTTTGTTTAATTAGAATGTTTGAGCTCTGCTATGTGCTCAGTTTCACTGCACATTCCATGGAGATACATTATTTTGCTTGTTAACCATCACACCCACCCACCCACCAGTTCTGAATATTTGCAGCCTGATACTATACAGGATAGGGACCCAGGTGGCGCTGTGGGTTAAACCACAGAGTCTAGGGCTTGCTGATCAGAAGGTCGGCGGTTCGAATCCCTGCAATGGGGTGAGCTCCCGTTGCTCGGTCCCAGCTCCTGCCCACCTAGCAGTTCGAAAGCACATCAAAGTGCAAGTAGATAAATAGGGACCGCTCCGGCGGGAAGGTAAACAGCGTTTCCGTGCGCTGCTCTGGTTCGCCAGAAGCAGCTTTGTCATGCTGGCCACATGTCTGCGGACAAACGCTGGCTCCCTCGGCCTATAGAGCGAGATGAGCGCCGCAACCCCAGAGTCGGACACGACTGGACCTGATGGTCAGGGGCCCCTTTACCTTTACTATACAGGATTACTCAGGAGAAGTAATTAGTGTGGCTTAAATTCAAATAAATGCATATAAGATTGCAACCTTTTCTTTTGGGTATGTACAGAAAGATCTGTGCAGAAATCTCTCTATTGTTTCTAGCTATATAAAGTACTGCAGTGTTAAAGGCTTGCAAGCTGAATGTGTTATACGCCTAAGTTGCATAAATGTTCTAGTCACAATCTTTTAGTCATATGTGGCACACAGCATTTTAAAGGGAAATATGGATTTCAAAATGGGAAATTTTACTTAGATTATTGTACGCTACTATGTTGCATTGCAAACTATTTACTAGATTTAGGAAGTGATTTGGTACCCACTTGCATTTAGCTATGTTAGAAATAATACACATGAAGCCCATATTTGTTTCCATATGCTGTACAAGCAAAGACGGGAAGATCTAGCCATTTTGCTGAACCTAAGCCGCTTGGGCCATACTCAGCATCTGGATGGGAGTCCGAAACACCTTGTATACTGGCTTGAGTTCCATGACAGAAGAAGGGTGGGATATAAAAAATGTTAAATAACAAAAGTTAACAAATAATTGTGATCATAAGCTAAGCCATGAATAGGATACAAGTAGTTTAGTTTGGCTGATTTTGTTTACTTTATGTATTAGATAATACTCATTTCCACATCAGTAAATAACTAAAACAGGACAATGAGAGTGTTAGGCGAATCAACCCTTGCATGGTATGTTTGGTTTAAATACAAATATTTGAAAAACTCAAAGTTTATCTTAACTACTTTTGTACCTTAAAAAACTACACTGAATTGTGATTATGAGTTTACAATAGTGCATTTGGAGTTTAAAAATGCTTTTGAAAAGGTGCTTCACAGATGACATAGAGTAAGCTTATAGAATAAAAAAGAGGTCCACGTGATCAGGAATTGGTTAAGGAGCAGGAAGCAGATAGCAGGAATAAACGGACAATTCTCTGGAAAAAGAAGTATATAAAGGGGAGCCTTTGGGGGCTGAGGTGTGTGGGTTCAAAGACTCTGACACTCGAGCTGCCTCCCCAAAGCCAGGTAACAGAGGCACTAGGCTTTGTAGGAGAAATGTGGGGGCTCTGACAGCGTCCCTGAGCTCTCGTGCTTCCTTCCTAAAGCCCACCGCCTTGGTTTGCCAGTTTTTGGAAGCCACCCAGAGCCCTCACGGGCTTGTCTATCTATCTATCTATCTATCTATCTATCTATCTATCTATCTATCTATCATCTATATATCACAGCCTTTCTCCGTAACTGCTGAACCGTAATGTAACAAATTTAGCCACAACATTCCATGCCCATCAGGGAGGGATCTGACATTAATTTTTTTTCCCAAAAAACCACACCTTTCACACCTAAAATAATGATTAAACACAAAAAGTGGCACCCAAATTAGACGTCACCACTAGAAGCTCTGAAAACTCCAGCAGCATCCAATAGAAAGGCAGATCGCACCCTGCCGCCTCCAAAGCTGCGCAGCCAGATGACATCACCAAATTCCACAGCAACCAACTGAAAACAGTCCTGCAGCAACAAGGCCCAGCTTTTTCGATAGGCCGCAGCATTGCCAAGCAGGGAAAACTGAGTAGGCCACACCATTCAGTAGGCCACAGGCGAAAACAAACAAAATAGGGCATTCACAACGGGGGGGGGGGCACAGGGATGAGGCACAACAAAGGGAGGGGGAAACACATAGCCATGGGGGATAGGGAGGACCCTGAATCAGCCAAAGCAGTGGGGGGGGGGGTTGGGGACAGGGAAAACTTGAGTAGGCCACAACATTGCCCAGTAGGCCACATGCAAAAACAAGCAGAATATGGGCCTTTCACAGGGTGGGGGAATCACAGGGATGAGGCACAACAATGGGGGAGGGGGCTCACAGGGATGCGGCACAACAAAGGGAGGGGGGAAACACATAGCCATGGGGGGGAGGTAGGACCCTGAGTTAGCCAAAGCAGTGTGGGGTGGGAACATTTTCAGGAACATGCGTGGGTGGGGGAGTTATTTTTGAAACTTACAGTAGGGGAGTCAGGTTTGGGACAGGGCAGGTGAGGGGACTCTAAAGGGAGACTCTGAAGGTCTATTTAACACAAAAACCCACAGCAACGTGTGGCCCGGCCAGTTGTCTATAAAAATATCCATGACAAATTGGATAGAGAAGTTTTTCTTCCTCTCTCATAATGCTAGGACAACCAATGATGCTGAATGTTGAAAATTCAGGGGAGATGCAATAAAGCATTTCTTCACACACCACATAGTTAAACAATGGATCTTGCTCTCATTGAAGACAATGATGGCCACCTACTGTGTGGCTTTGAAAGATGAGTAGACAAATACATGGGTGCTAAGGCTGTCAGTGGCTGCTGGCCATGATGGCTCTATTCTCTACCAAAATCCAAGGAAGCTGTCTTGGTTTTAAACTGGTGTCTGTCATCAGTAATTGACTGGATGAGGGTGAACAAATTGAAACTTAATCCAGACAAGGCAGAGGTGCTCTTGGTTAGTCAGAAGGTAGAACAGGGAATAGGGATTCAGCCTCTGCTGGTTGGGGTAGCACTACCCATGAAGGCACAAGTTCACAGTTTGAGTATGCTCCTGTACTCAGCCCTGAGCATGGATGCTCAGATTTCTGTGATGACCAGGAGTGCATTTGCAAGCTAGTTTGCCAGCTGCACCCTTTCCTTGAGATGTGCAGTGAAATGTGCCTTAGTTATATTTTGTTTGAATTACTGTCACATGTTCTTCATGGGACTGCATTTGAAAAGTGCTCAGAAACTTGAAGTTGCTCAAAGAGCTGCAGCCAGGTTGCAGACTGGGGCTGGTTATGGGGAAACTTCCTTATTAGAACAGCTCCACTGGCTACTGGTTTGTTTCTGAGCACAATTCAGAGGGCTGGCTATGACCTAGAAAGTCCTACATACTTAGGTCCAAACTATCTGAAAGATGGCATAATCTCATGTAAACCACCTGGCTTTTGATATGTCAAGGGGAGGCCATTCTTTTGGTCCCACCACCCTCGCACACACGGTGGGGATGTGGGAAATGTCCTCCATAGTGGCTGCTCCCAGACTTTGGAACTCCCTTCCTGGAGAAGCTAACTGGCTCCCTCTTTGTTCTTCTGCCAACAAGTGAAGACCTTCTTGGTCAAGTGGTGGTGGGAGGTTAGTATCGTGGCTTTTTCTTCAGGTGGAGCTCACTGCACAATGAGATTTTATGTGTTGGATATATTACCCAAAAGCTTCATTAAAAAATATTCAAACAAAACATCAAGCCAAAAGTAATAATAAAAACAGTCATAAAAAGAGGAAGAATAAAATGACAAGATAATAACACAATAATCATAATATTAATAGAAAGCTTTAAAAAGATCGAGTGGTGTAAAATATATTCTGGATTAAATACACAGTTCATATTTGTACAGTGGTGCCTCGATAGACGAATTTAATTCGTTCCGATGGTCAATTCATCCTACAAAAAATTTGTCTTGCGAGGCACCATTTCCCATAGGAATGTATTAAAAGTTAATTAATGTGTTCCTATGGGCTCCGGGGGACTGGTGGCAGTGGCAGCATTTGCTTGCTTGGCTCGCGGAAGGCAGGCAGAAAGGCGGAAACAGGCCCTGCCTGTCCTTGCCGCCTGCCGGCAGCAGGGGAAAAGGAACGAAGGAAGAGAAAGGGCAGCTTTCTCTTCCTTCGTTCCTCCCCCCCCCCCGCCCGACAGAGCTGGCATCTGCTGCTCTGTCGGGCTAGGCGGCGGGGGAAAGCAGAGGAACGGATCGTTCCTCCGCTTCCCCCCTCTTCCCGCGCTAGTTTCCCTTTGTGTTCCGCTGGTCTCTGCCGGTTGCCCCTCACTGCTCGCGGCAACCGGCAGAGACCAGAAGAACACAAAGGGGAACCAGCTGCAGTGTGGAAAGAAGGCAAAGGAAGATCAGCTGACAGGCGCTGACAGCTCATCTTCCTTTGTCTTCTTCCCGCTACAGCTGGTTCCACTTTCGCTAGAGGAATACCCTGTAGGTTTTGTGATCAGAGTTTTTTATGGCCACACTTCGCAAGACGAAGCGGCGGCCATAGAAAACCTCATCGTCTTGCAAGGCAACCTCCGATCGCAAAACCCATTCGTCTAGCGAAAAATTCGTCTAGCAGGGCATTCGTCTAGTGAGGCACCACTGTACCAAACATAACAAAAATTCATGAATGTTGCAAAAAACAACAACAACCACCCTCATATATAGTGCCAATCATGAGATAGTTTGGTCATATAAATCACAATTGGCCCCCAAGCAGAAGCAAATTCGGAGAACTCTGCATCACTACTGATGGCACGTATTTTATGAGTACTTTTTCGGAGATGGTAATGAGCATTGCTTTTTAAACCATAGACCCATAAAATAACAAGATATGACCTTCCACCCTTGAGAGATCACTAGATGTGCAGTAACCAACAGATACTGAATTAATTTTTGAGAAGTAAGGTCAGCACTGTCACCATCAAAAATGCATAAGAGACATAACTTGGCATCCAAGGTGACCTGTTTGCCAACTATAATACCAATCTCTATTATAAGTTGCTTCCAGAACTTGTGTACATAGTTAAATCGCCACCATGTATGCCAGAGTATTCCTCGTACCTTACAACCCTACCAGCATAAGGAGGAACAAGATCTTACAGTATGAGCTTGTCGGACCAGAGTTCAAAACCAGCAGTGGACCATATTTAACGAACTCTCCCTAGTTTTAGCAGACACAGACTGAAAGGGATGAGTAGACCAGATCTTAAGCCATTGAGAAACTTTCAGTTAGCTTCTGGGCCTTTCAGCTTTGGCAAATTATTCATAACTTTATATATGATAACACAAAGATTTCCCCTTTTTAACAGTGTTTTGTCTACATACACCCTTCAGGACGGGAAAAAAGAAATCCGTTCATCCCTAATTTTATGTTGCATAAAGCAAAATCTGTATTTTTCTGTAACTTTTAGATGCCTTTATTATTTGATGGCAGCATAAATTACTTGTACTAGTAGGGTTTTTTTGGAGGTAGACCAGGTTTTTTTAGTTTGCAGATGCTGCTGTACTTTCAGCACTTGTACAAAGAAAGTCATAATTATTTGTGAGGTTTCTAAAGAGTAATCTAGACATTGTGTTGTTAAAGCACCAGTGTTTTTGCCTCAGTGACTTTTAAAAAATATTGTTTTGGGTTTTTATTTCTCATTTATTTAGAACTGCTATGAACTTCTGCAAGAATTCTCCATTGCCACTTTCACTAAGTTGCCACAAGTATAGTTATGACAATTTTAATGCTGAATATACATATAGAAGTTGAGGGAATTGGAGAGACTGTTTCACTTGTTAGTTATTTTCTTTTTGCATTATCTTCTTCTCCGCTTCACTTGCCTGTATAACTAAGTTAAATTTGGTGTGATCATTTTGAGTAGCCATTCTAGGTTTGTAACCTACCAGATGCTACAATTGGGAAAGTTCTCAGCTTTTAACAAGTATCTTCATTTTGTACTTAAACATCATCACCAAAATCTTCATTAATAGTTCCAAAGTGCCAAGGACCCACTGATCCAGTGGACACTGGTATTTTATATTTTTCAGGAGCACATTGGAGCTGACGTGATCCTGCCAACTACTCCTACGTTTTCTGGGACGTTGAAAGAACTGTCAACCCTACATATATATATATATATATATATATATATATATACATATATTTTTAAAATCCTATTTTATTTTTGCGTGCAACCATTACTGAAAACTGTTCTGCAAAATCAAGATCAGTGACATTTGTAGCTATTTTATAAGTCACTGTTGAACTGGGAGCCAGGTCGATGATCCGGATGAATATATTTGATAAAAATAATTTTGTAATTTGTACATAATTTAAACACTGAGTGTTTTAAGATATATAATTTCTGCTCCAGGATGAGTTTCAACAGAGATGAATGTTTAATGTACAATGTTATTGTGAAGGTGCTACAGTATACTTTGTATAGGCTGTTTTCTACTGAGGGTTGGGGTACAGCTCAGTCCTGAAGTTATGTTACCGTTGTGTAATCTAGAAAAATGTAAGATTAATTCAAGCCTCTATTTTCAAGTGGGTTTGTAAAGTTTGGGTTACGTTTCATGGTTATTATAGATTAACATTGTTCTAAAATGTAGTTTCCCCAGCATTGAAGCACTCTTTGTGTGTGTTTTTTTTTGTGTGTGTGAAGATGACTAACTTGTCATTAGTGGTATGTTGGCCAGGGCTGAATTGATCTGAATAATGCCAGCTTTACCATAAAGTAAGCAAGCATTTTTGGTTCCTCACATGCACTAGTCCTGCCCCCAAACTCTTAATCTAAAAATAATAATTAAAAATTAAAAACTGGGAAGAGGTGCCTTTATTGATTCATTAGCAGTCTATAGCTTATCCTGAATTCTGAAGTTGTCAGCTCTTCTTTTTGGTTTCCTGGCCCATTATGTTTTAACTAATCAGTATGTTGTCCCATTTGTTCCCAGAGACAGTAGGGGCTCTGAGATTTTATATACCAAATGAATTCAAATAAATGAATATTTGAAAGTATTAGTATTGATATAAGAAATTTTGTGTAATTTCTGAGACTTCCATTTAACCATCAGGACAGATTCCCAAACGGAAGGGTTGCAGGAGTTACAGCATAATCCTGTGCATATCTTCTTAAAAGTAAGTCCCATTGACCTCGGTAGGGTTTACACCAGGAAAATGGTTGCAGGATTACAGCCCAAGTCTCTTTAATTAGTCATGTCTGCTTTTTAAGTGAAACAGGGTCTACAAAATATTAGCCATCACAGTATATGACTATTGATAATTTGTTCCAAAAAAATGAGCATACTGACTGCTGGTGTTTTACTTTGTCTCATGCTTGTATATCCATGAGTTTACATTGTAACCTCTTTGGGGGCAGGTAAGATCTGTGCTTAGTCTTGTACTGTTCCTTGCTACTAGGATCCTTTATTGTAAAAGTTACCACACTTCCCTCATTCTTTCTTTTTATACTAGTAGATTTTACTCTAGTATTGGTAGCATTAATTAAAAGCATTAATTACTATCTTGTTGCCACTAATTCATCAAAACATTTTTTTCTTTCTATTGTGTAACTTACAAAGAAATACACAGAATTAAATAATATGATTATATAATTCACATTCATTAAACTGTAAAAACATATGATCAGTGTAAATATTGGAATATTCTTAAATGCTTGCTTTTATAATAAAATGTTTTATTTTTGATTATTTCATTATGATCTGATGAATTAATAGGTTATCTGGCAGAACATTAATACTCAAAATCATTCAATATTATAACAATTGTCAATTCTTACAACAAACTTCTTTTAACTTTGAAATTCAAAACTTAGATAATGGTATTATATTCAGCCTTTCCTAAGGAGCTCAAGGTGCCATACATGTTTAACCCCCTGCCATCCCTGGTTATTCCCCCCCTCACAATTACCCTGTGAGGTAGGTTAGGCTGAGAGAGAGTGGCTGGGTCAAGATCATCCAGTGAGCTTAATTGCTATGGGGGGGATTTGAACCTGGGTCTCCCACTGTTAGCCCAGCACTAATTACTACACTCCACTGGCATATACAGAAACACATGAATATATGCTTCATTTCCATACAAAATAATTGGTACACATAGGCAGCATAAGTTTGTACAACTGTCAAGTGCACTAGCTACCTAAAATCTGCAGTTGATAGTGTCATATGGGAGACACTCAGACACCCATGATGGAGCGGGTAGCTGACTACCCATGTGTAAATTTTTGCAGTTGCATTTTTCTAGGAACACATCTAATTAAAAATAAATAAAATTGCTGCATAAACCAGACAGATATTGTACATTTACTGACACTTTTACATGTACTGTGTATTGCATAGTATTGTACGTACAATCATTTACTTGGCCAGCTTTTAGCCCAGGTGTATGAGGGTAATACCATTTAAAAATATGATTAGCACCAATATTGTTATTGCTGTGCCAGGTTATTTGATTGCACGGGCATTTCAAGTGTTTTAGTGTTTGCTCTGTAGATTTCGTTGCTTCTATTATTTGAAGTATTTTAATACTTTTTTGTTGTGTATGATATAATTTTGTGTTTTGTACCCTGCTTTGGTACCTATTCAGGGTCTTAAGAATTTATTAAATATGATATACACACACACACACACACACACACACAAAAACATATATACAAATATTAATTAATTAATTAACAAATTATAAAGTGTGAAAAATCTCAAACAGTTTTGTTTGATTTCTCCAAATACAAACTCTTAGACATGATTCTGAACAAGATGTTATAACTAAAGGAAGGAGTTCTGAGGCTATATGTTTATGTGTCTTAAATGTAGCCAAATAACACACCAAGAGCTGTCTGATGCACAGTGCTGCAGAGTTACACTTCTATTGTAGACATTGCAAATTAACAGGACGAGTCTGAAAGAACAACTGATCATTTACAATCCAGGTTTTTGTGAGACTGCCCAAGTGACTGTGTTTGGGTACATTCAAAGTGTTATCTGGGTTTTTTCTTTTGAGGGAGTCATATAAAAGTAATGATAAAAAAATACACCACCTGGTATGATACAAACATTAGAGCTCTGAAAAACATATTATTGTTATGTTTTTATTTTAGATTTTGATTTGTTGACAAGCATTTATATTAAGGACTATCAGCTTTGATTTCATTATACTGGTTATCAGTGCCTTATTTTATTATGTAATTTAGTTACTTTGACAACTGTCTATTCATCTATTGGGGATTCTGTATGACTCAAGGAATTGTTCTCTCAAAATAAGCACAATGAAGGTACCTGTGTATGAATGTGTTCCCATATAAAACATGAGAATCACATTCTGAATGGTTGCATTTGAATTGTATGGCTTTCTCATGGTTTTCATAGACAACTTGCACATCTTTATTTCCTGAGCTAACACTAGGTATATTTTACTGAACTAATTGTTACCATCTTAAACAAATATAAAAAGAGGGTGCACACGAACAAAAAAAAATAAAGTAGTAGCCAACAATTTTGCAGCCTCTCGTTAGAAGTGCATAGAGGGCTAAAATGTGGTGAGATGATGCTGTTTTTTTGGCTTCTCCTAGTACTCATAGTAACAGTTGGCAAGCTCTTATTACTTTAATTCTGCACAGAAACTGACTAGGTTTTACTCACGAGATAAATATTTTAACAGCACAGTATGTCTCCAATTTCCACCAAGGCATTGTGGTTATTAAAAATATGCAATATGCATGACATAGTAACACCACAAATCCTGTTTTGTTTAAAAGTTTAATAGGTCTATTTAACTCTGTGACCTAGTAACATTCAAGTTTACACTGTGTATGCAAAATCCTGCAAGAGATGGAAATATCTTGTTTTAAGAGTTGATAAATGTGTACTTTTCATGTTTAGACTAAACAAAATGGCTGGTAGTCAACTAAGTTTTACTCAGGGTAGATCCACTAAATTAATGGATTAAGTCACCTACCCCCCCACCCCCAATGAGCTTGCTCTTAGGAAAAACTTGCCTACAATAAAGTGGGAAATGTTTTTCCTTTCATAAGAGGAATACATAAGATAATTAAGTTGCTTCCACTGAATGTGATTGTCTTGGGGAAGCCTGTTTCACAAATATAATGGTGCTAATAATTGTGCAAGATTTTGTGCATCAGTTCGCATAACTACATGGGTATCTGGCAAGTTCTTTTTCTTTCAGTTTTCCAGTCTAAAATTATGTTCTGTTCATTTCCCCAGGAGTTCGATTTTTTAAAAGTCCTCATAAAAAATCACCAGGATTTTAGTGTGATTTATCTTAATATACTCATTTTTGTATGTGATTTTGCTGAATATACAAATTTTTGCAAATCAATTTCCCCTAATATAATGATTTATATTTTCAATAATGCAATGTATTTTAATGCACACATTACCCTAGAAAATGGCTTTTTGTACACATTGTTTGGCTGGAGAACTACATTGCAAAATTCAGAGATGTTTGGATTTCGAAGGGTGGCTGTGTTTCAGATTGTGTGGGTTCACCTTTAAATGCAAATTGAACTGAATTTCCTCCCCAACCCTAGCCATGGTGTATCAGGAAGGAACAAAGCATGTGATTTTGGTGCATTCATAGTAAATTAGGAATTATGTTCTGCCATGACATGTAAACTGGATCTTTGTTTGCTTGGTGCATATCGGACTTCATGAAGTACTCTATAGCTGTAGCAACTGTGGCAATATATAGCAATTATTCCTCTGGTAAGAACCTCTGCTGGATCTCAGTTCATCCAGTAAACAGAAAGACAAGGGCAAGTCTGAATTCATCCCAATAAGTTTTCATATTCACAAAAACCTTTCAATTTTACTTCAGTGTAGCTAGGTAAGTTTCTGTTATGCAGGCTCAGAAACTTAAGGCTTTTATAGCTTGGAGAGCAAGAGAGAGATAATATTTTTTTATGCTGCTTACTGTCCACTTCTGGTGGGCCTTCTGGTGGTTCCCTCATTGCGAGAGGTGAGGTTATAGGGAACCAGTCTTTTCAGTAGTCAGGCCCGCCCTGTGGAATGTCCTCCCAGTAGATGTCAAACAGATAAACAGTTATGTGCTTTTTAAAAGACATCTGAAGGCAGCACTGTTCGATGTTGTATTGTGTACTATTTATGGTGAGAGCCTCTCAGAGTAGCTGGGGCAACCTGTCAGATGGGTAGCATATAAATTTATTATTATTATCCTTAGTAGCATTGGTAGTAGTATTATTACTTCAGAGCAACCTTCTTTTGGGGTTCTATTTTGTTGGATACTCCCTCTGTGTTCTTTGGTTCTCATGGCAACTGCAGGCTTTCTCAGGGTTCATTGTATGTTTATAGGTATGATCAGTAAACCTGCTGATGACAGAATACTGGAAAGTCTGCCCCCTCCTCCAAATGAGCACATTATGCCCAAGGTTGTTACAGTATTCGACCAATTCAGATATAAATACCAGAAAACAAGCTAGCTCTTAACAGTATGCAGTTTTCTCATTTGAGATGGGCAATTAATATAGTTCAGGCTTTGTTCTGTATCCATCACAACATTTTGTTTTGTTTTCTTTGTAGCTCTCACTAGTTCCTTTTAGTTTTGTTTATATTTTTTACACTTTTTGATACCCGCCCAGACACCTAGTATTTGTCAAAACATTTTCAGCTTGTGAGAGCTCATTTTGTAGAATTTGGTACAAACAAATGCTGTAACTTGTTAGAATTAGTACCAAGGTCTGTGTTGTCTTTAACAAGTTTAAAGCCTTGAAGTGGAACATAATTATTCTGCCTAAAAGATCAGTTAATGCAGTGTTGGCCAAACTTGAGTCTCCAACTGTTTTTGGACTACAACTCCCATCATCCCTAGCTAACTGGACCAGTGGTCAGGGATGATGGGACTTGTAGTCCCAAAACAGCTGGAGACCCAAGTTTGGCCAACACTGAGTTAATGTCAAGTATGGGGAATCTTTTTAAGCCCGAGGCCTGAATTCCCTCGTTGCTAGCTTCCTGGTGCTCCATGCCAGCAGTGGACAGGGCCAAAAGGAAGTAGGTACAACAAAAGCCAAACTTGCCAGGGCCATAGGTGACGGGGGGGGGGGCAGCCTATGTTCTCTTTCTTGTGGAAACACAATAGCAGTGCATCATATAGCAGTGAACTCCTTCATTGGAGGTATTTAAGCAGAGGTTCGATGGCCATCTGTCATGGATGCTTCAGCTGAGATTCCTATAGTGCAGGGGGTTGGACTAGATGACCCTTGGGTATCCCTTCCAACTCTACAAATCTATGATTCAGTGAAGATTTCTAGTGCCCTATGGCTCATTTACTCCTTAAAAATTTCTTACTAGAATCAATTGCAGCATGGGGGTGATTTCCAGTGGGGGAGGGACTAATATATGATAAGGGAAGAACTAACCTGTCTATCCTCAGCTGCAACCTCGCCCAAACTCACCTTGTTCAGCTATTAGCAGCTGAAAACCTACTTTTCAATACGATACTTTTTTTTAAAAAAAAATATTGGTCTGCTGAAATTACTGCCATATATTGTTACGTGGGTGGCGCTGTGGGTTAAACCACAGAGCCTAGGGCTTGACGATCAGAAGGTCGGCAGTTTGAATCCCCGCGATGGGGTGAGCTCCCATTGCTCAGTCCCAGCTCCTGCCAACCTAGCAGTTCGAAAGCACGTCAAAGTGCAAGTAGATAAATAGGTACCGCTCCAGCGGGAAGGTAAACGGCGTTTCCGTGTGCTGCTCTGGTTCACCAGAAGCAACTTTGTCATGCTGGCTACATGACCTGGAATCTGTATGCCGGCTCCCTCGGCCAATAATGCGAGATGAGCGCCGCAACCTCAGAGTCGGTCACGACTGGACCCAATGGTCAGGGGTCCCTTTACCTATTGTCACTGTGCCAGTTTTGGTATGTGTATTCTTGTCTGAGTCTCTATTTTTAAATTTGTGTCCCTAAAACCATATTTTGGTTTTCAAAATGTAGGTTTGTAGGGGCTGGATGTTAGGGAAGTAGTTTTAGGCCTAATGAATTTGCAGGAATCTGTCTGTAGTGCCATCTTCAGATTGGCCCCATTCTTTCACTGTAGCCTATAATATCATTGCACACACAAGGGAGTTTATTTTTAAACAAGGACTACAATTTAGTCCAATGCATATACATATTCATTAAGTTTGATCAATCTAATCACCTATGTCCTTGAAAATGTTCTCTGGGGGAAAAATTGGCATAATCCAGTTATTAAAAGCTGTAGTGCACTAAAAAAAGAATATATAATTTATGTTGAACAATTTTACAATGTGCAAAAATGCTCTCTGAACCTGAAAATAAATTTCCTAGTATAATTTAAAGGTTAAATAAGCCGTGGAGAAGTATTAAAGAACCAGCTAAAAAAGAAATTAATGGCTGACTGTTGAGGGATAAGCAACTCCATATAAGAAACAAGGAGGATTCTGACATGTACAGCACATAATGGGCTGAGCAATTTGGATTTCATTGACTGGTTGGATGAGAGATGGTGAACTGCTGTGGTGGCGGAGCATGGTTGGTTAGATGAGCAGCTAAAATGATGTACATTTGCATATATTGTGTGTATCCTAATGGAAATGCTCTTGTAACCTCTTTGGACTCTGGTAATGCATTACTAAATAAAGTCTGACAATTGGGAATTTTGTGTGAAGCCTCAAGAAGAATTGTCACCATTTATATCACAACATCATTTCCACATCTAAAAAATGAAAGAAACGGGCAACAAAATGGTGCAAATGAGGAATAAAGTAATAAAATAATGTTTGAAACATAGTGATGATTAAATAGGTTTCAGACACCTCATTTTTCAGGAAAATCTGCAATAGAATATTCATAAACGGACTCCAGAGGGAAGTCCACCAAATCAGTTGCAGACACAAAGGCCAGGTTTCAACCTCCTCCTCCCAGTCAAATTGTGCAAATGTGTGCAAGACACTCACCCAGCAGAAAATGGATGCAATACAGAAAATGTCAGCCAGTCAACAAAGCTACAAACTGAACTTTTCAGAAAAAGAACCCCCAGATTAACACAACAAAGCAGGGAAAGCTGCATGGGAAATAATATGCAGGGAGATTTTTATTTTTATTTTTTTAATATGGGAACTCCACCAAGCCCGATTACATGTCTGTGTGCACCAAAGGGTTTTCTGTGCCTGTTGTTGCTGCTTCTGTAGACGGGAGGCTCCCTCCCAAAATGAAATATGTCTAATTGCCCTGCTGTATGTACAGCTACCGCTTTCAGTACGGCAGTAGATGAACAAGGACTGACACACTTGGAATGGACTGAGCAACCTAATTCTGTCCCATTTCAGTTTTGCTAGTGTTCAGTTTTATGTCTGGTCTGAACTGCTTTGTGCTTATTTTTTTAAGGACTCAGCACATTTAAATTGTATCCAGTTTAAATTATTTTTCTGTAATTTAATTTATCCATATTGTGTGTGTACACGAAATATTTTGTTTGCACACCAAAACTACATAGCACTATCTGATAAAGTGCATTATTTGCAAAAATCAGATGAAATTACCCCCCCCCCCGCAATGTTCATTGTCCTGTATTGCTGCTTTCCTTTGCAGGGTGGGGACTACTATCCTTCAGATGAATCACCACCAGCTTGGTCCGTTTCCTCTCTAGATGAGGAATTAGGATACAATGGTGACATATCAGAAAAAAAGCCTTTGGTTCATAGGGTCTGAGCATACTATATAACCGGGATAGACATTTCTACATGGCCCTTAGAATTTCCCTTAGGCCATATGCCTTACTGCCCTGTTTTACATCCTGAGTTTTCTTGCCCAGTTAGGTTGTGTCCTTGAAGTCTGATAATACCTCTTGCTTCTCAGGATGGAGGCTAGAAAGGGGTCTGTTTCACTCTGCCCCCCTGAAGACTGTCCAGAAGGAAATGTGGCCCTCAAGCTGAAAACCTTTTCCCACCCCTGATTTATATATATATATATATATATATATATATATATATATATATATATATATATATATATATTGGAAGACTTGCTTCATCAGACTTCTGCCATTATTTGGGTGTATGAACAAACACATTTATATAGTTGGCTGCAGGTGGTGCTACTGGAAGGATTTTTTTATTTTGTTTTGACAGCATCAGACCAACACGGCTACCTACCTGTAACTGGCTGCAGATGAATTCGTGTTGTACCAGGCAACTGGCCACAAGTAAAGTCCAAACAATGTTTCTTTTAATAATCAAAACATACAGAATAATTGGTCCAGCATTCAGTAAGGACCAAACTAGAAGTTACTTTAATTACATGGGTGATCACCACATGAGGTGATTAAAGAAAAAAAAACACCTAGATACCTCTCCCCCAAATTACCATCAGGACAATATTTTAAGGCAAGGAAGGTTTAATCTTTGGTAATGTGCAGCATGGAGAATCAGATTTTATTCAGGTAATTGTAAGGAAGGAAAGGGTTAATCTCTGCATGCTGTAGTAATGGTGTGTGTGTGTGTGTGTGTGTGTGACCTTTCATACCTAAGATTAAATTTCCTAAATCTGCATTTAAGTATGGCTGGGAAGACACAGTTGGATGGAGACAATGGATTGATAGCTATAGCTTGTAACCAGGAAATGACTTTTCTCATTTTTTCTCCAATCACACTGCTTTTGAAAGGGATGTTGAATGAAGGAACTTGTGTAGGCAAAGATGATCACAGATTATCTACGTTTGCGTGTTTGAATGCAACTTTTATGTAAAAAAGTATTTTCTTCCCACTTTTGAGCACCACAGTTTGAATTCCTGACCTGTATTCCATTTTTTAATGGCTGAAAGAGAATGGCTATCTATCTAGCAATACGATATCTTACTTATCCCAGTCTTTCCGTAGGGAAGATCATGATCTGCGTAGTTTGAATATATAGCCCTACAGAGACAATCTGCTCTTTTTGGTATCCCAGATTTAACCAAGTAGTCTTTCTCCAGTCATTGGATTTCTCTCAGTAAGTGTTTCTGAAGCCAATGAGTTGTTTCTAGTGTGATCTAGTGTGCCTGGTTGAATACAGATCTCAGCCCCAAAGCAACAGTATCAGCTGACACAGTTGTTGATAATGCATGGTTAAGCAGTGCAAAGGCTGGACTACTTGCAATCAAGACTTTCACGGTATCTGGCTATCCACACCAAGCTCTAAGTCCCCCATATTAGTTCTCTATGTAGTTTAATAACAGGAAAAAAAACTGAAATAAACTTTGCATAACATGAGGAAAGTCCAAGGAGGAAGATTATACATTTATTGGGGGGGGGGGGATGCTTGTAAAACTGTCACAAGTCAGATTTCAGTCCAGCTGGCTGTGTGCCCCAGAAAGAACTGTTTCCCTAAAATTGCATTCTGCCAAGTTGAACATCAGGTCTGCTTCACTGATATGATGTTAGGCAGATTGCAGATTACTTTCATATTCTTAAGGAGTATTTTCACATAGGATAACATCAACCAAATAATATTGGGCTCAATTTTGGCCCTTTAAGATTAGAGACAGCATCCTTTGAAAATAGTGGCTGCTAATACAAGTTCAGGTGTAACATAATTAAAGTAAAATAGTCTATCTTGTGTAATAAATTGCTATAGTGCAATCTGTAAATGTAACAGTTAGGAAATGGCCAAATAAAAAAAACAGTTTTTAATGGGCATCTAAAACACACCAAAATTTATGCCTCTCGGCACAGGGTGACTGAGGATATTCCAGAGGACAAATGCGACTATGAAAAAGTTGTCACTAGATGGCAATCTGCCAGCCATGGTACAACCAGCTGGACCGACTCCAATGTCAGCCTGCTCAGATTGAAGAGCTTTCCATCTGTTCGATATATGATTTCTACTCCAGTGGGGAGTTTCCTGTCAGCAAAGTATAGGATCATGGCAAAGAAAATAATAGAGTTGGGGCAATAACACAACCCTGTTTAACACCTGATCCCACTGTGAATGGTTCACTTTGAGAGCCATTGTTATCTGCGATTGTTGCTGTCATATTATCATGGAGGAGCCAAATGATGTTTACAAATTTATCTGGGCAGCCAACTTTCAGAAGGACAGTCCATAGGGTATTGCGATTTATAGTGTCGAAAGCCTTAGTCAGGTCAATAAACGCCATATACAGGGGTTGGCTTAGCTCTCTGCATTTTTCTTGAAGCTGTCGAGTGGTGAAAATCATGTCCACTGTCCCTCTAGAAGGCCAAATACCATTTTGGGATTCAGGAAGGGTCACCTCCCGCTTAATGGGATCTTGAAGGGCTTGGGTGTTCATTTTGCGCCTTGGTTTCCTTCCTTGAAGCCTGCGTTGAGGTATAATCTTGATAGCCATCGTGAAGCGTATTAGTCGATGATCTGTCCAGCAGTCGTCATCGCTCGTCATCGCTTGTGATAGCACATCACGGCGATCTTTAGCACGGACAATAACATAGTCTAAGATGTGCCAGTGGTTTGACCGAAGATGCCTCCATGAAGTTTTAAATTTATTTTTCTGTCGAAAGAGTGTGTTGGTAATAACAAGGTTGTGTGCTGCACATATCGTCAAAAGTAAGATTCCGTTCTGGTTGCTGTTGCCAACTCCTTCTTTCCCAATAGTACCAGGCCACAGATTGAAATCTCGCCCAACTCTTGCATTAAAATCACCCAGGAGGATAATTTTATCTTTCTTAGGTGTTTCTGATAGGACGGTATCCAGCTCTACAGTTCTGTAATATTAGATGGGGATATGCACTCTGCAATGCAAGGTTAGAAATCATGATTTCTCCAGAGTGCTAAATATTTTTTCTGTCTCTGGCAGCAAATGGTTGTCAGACACTATGGATTTATGTGGTTTTCTTCAATCTACAATTAGCTAGATGTCTCCATCCTTCAACTCTACCATAAAAGGTAACAGTCTTTGAGATGAGTGAATTTTTGCATTTGTTTCTTAGGCTTCTTATACTGATCTGCCAGTGTTAAGTGCCATAAATTGTCTTGCAGGTGTCACCACATTTTGTCTTTGTGAATAACCTCATGTACATAGTCAAATTTATCCTTAACATTGTTCCAAGTAACAGTTGAGATTGGGTTTGTAAGATGATAGCATTTGAGGGCTACCGCTTCCCCATCAGCAAGTTCCCAAAAGCACTTCCCATCACTTACCACTTCCCTCTTCATTTTTAACCAGAGTAGCAGGGCAGGAGAGAAAAACATTTCCTGTTTACTGCTGCTTGAAAGATATTAAAGGGGAATGGGTATGTGTTTTTTCAGCAGTGTAGGATGGTTGTGTGTGGGACTGTGAAACTACCAAGGGTGAGGGGGGGAGGTAATACTTCTCTAGTTTGGATTTTCATATAAAGCTGCAAAAAACTTCAGGACTTACTAAAGGGTAAGTCTTTACAACTCCCTTAAGTTAATTAACAAGCCTCAGTTCAGAGAACTTTGCTGCAATGCTAACTGTTCGTGGACACTGTAGAATTCTGTAGAATACACAACAATGTAGAATATACCACATACACCCAAATTCACCTGTTCAATATTTGGTTTGGTAATGGATGATTGAATCAGGTAGTGTAGAGGCTGCTGATCCAATTTCCAGCATTAGTTAATAAGCTAAGACTTTCTGGACACTGCTGCATGTTTATGTGTTCAATTTTCTGTATATGTAGAGCTGATTATGTCTGTACTTTGAACAATACCATTTTCCACTTGAATTATGTGTAATTGTCAGTTGAGTAGACTGCTCTTCATACCTTAGAAAAGTGGACAAACTTTTAATAGTGATTTCACCAAGCTGTCTTTGCAAGATATCTTGTGTAGTTTCCAAGATGTTACATAGAATCACAAAAAAATGCCTATTATTCCTGATGTTTTAATTTGCTGGGAGTGGAGTTTTTCACTTGCTTTCTCACTAGAAACTAGTTATCTCTCATAATCTTTGGAGCTAACTGCAGAGGCAAACCCCAATTTGAACTGTGCATCCTGTATCCAAGCTCATTATTTTGGTTTCTGCTGGGGTGCTCTCAGTTTGGGGTTGCAATGATGATGGTTTCCCCCAGTCTGATCCTGGAAACAAGCATTCTCTTATGTGAGGCATATTTATTTTATCAAAAAGTTGATATCTAATAACCTGCTCTGCATATTTCCAAAGTCAGATTGATAACCAGAGCAGCAATAACTTTTGGTGTTGGTTCCTCTTGTTTCTGTTCACATTGGCAAAATTTATAATGATTAGTTGCTATATTAGTTGCTATTAGGTGGAATCTAGGTAAAGGTAAAGTGACCCCGGACCGTTAGGTCCAGTCACGGACGACTCTGGGGTTGCGGCGCTCATCTCGCTTTACTGGATGAGGGAGCCAGCGTACAGCTTCCGGGTCATGTGCAGCGCACGGAAATGCCACCCACATATAAAAAACGCTGTGGAAATGCTTTTTTTAATTATATATGGAATTCACATAAGAGGAAGTGTGCCCGGCTCCCGGAATCCAACCCCTCAAACTAGACATTGTGAAATATGCTAGTAACATTTGCTCTTGCACACTTCCTATGTTTTTGTTTTTTAAAAAAGTTGTGACACACGGGTACAGAAATACTTGTACACATTCTCTGAGTAGAAAAAGGCAGGGAAGGAGTGATGGAAGGGAGTGACAAAAAAGGTTCCATGTGTATATTCCATCAGGTTCTGTCCACTGGTGTGAATACCAAGCAGAAGAATAGTAATGACTACAACTGTTCCAATTAATACATGTGAACCCTAGTGCGCCAACTGCACATACATAAAAAATAGATCCGAATGGCTAATTAGTATGGTAACTCCTCACTTTTGGCACAATAAATACTTCAGTCCAGGGACTGCACTCTCATATTGTTATTGTTATTAGTTTTTATGTTGTTACATTGTTATCCAAACTTCTCATTTTAATGCATTTTGTGTTTTATTATTATAGAAGCCACCTTGTGAGGACTATGCCCTTAAAAGACAGCTTAAAAATCTATATATAAATCAATAAACAAGCTGTGCATGTTTTCTTAGACCAGAGACTTGTTTTCAAGCAGATAATTTTCAGACATTCAGATATGTGCACTATAAGCCATTAGATACTCATAGACCTTTCTTTATACCAAGGGTTGGGAAACTGGCCTTCTAGATGTTCAGTTCCAACTCTTTTAATCTCGGACCATCGGCCATAGTTGAAGGGAGTTGGAGTCCAACAAGATTTGAAGGGCCACAATCTCCCCACTTCTGCATGTTTCATCCATTTGCCACAAATGAAAATGTCAGCAAGGCAATGGAGGAATTTGTCAGACATTACACTCTTGGCGCAGAGTTTGAGTGTCAACTGAAGTCGGGGAAGTTGGAGTCCTCCATGATTACTATTTTTCTCCTTTTTGAATGTTTGGTAATCTGCTGTAGTAAAGCTATTAATCTGCACTAGTTCTTTGCTATTTTGTTTAGAGGGCTCTTCACACTGCCTTGGATTTCACCTTCCGTAAAATTAGAAGCAATACATTAAAGTTATTACATCCTTAGCTAGCCCTTTGCTGATTCTGAATGTTATACAGCATTAGTCCCATGACTTAAATCCCAGGTCTGTAAGTCTATTTCTTCCAACCATCTACTTCCTTTAATAAATAAATAAATTACAAGCTCATAAAACTGCCTCTGTATTCTTATTCCGAGCTGCTAACTTCTCAGAGTCTTTGGTGAAGAACTGCTGCATTTTTTAGAAATAGTCCTTGCTGCCCTTAATAAGGTTAAGTAATCTTTGCTGTAAGATTATTTTGCTTACAGGAAACAAGAAATGAAGGGCAGAAGGTGTTGTATGCATCTTAGAGTGATTCATTGAGCAATACAGCAGTTGTTTTGCAGGTTATGGTTATCAAGTCTAATTTGGACTTTACTTTTTGACTAGTTGCTTGAGACAACATTCCCAGAAGGTGGAAGAACCAACAAGGGGATCATCTATCTTGGACCTGGTCCTCACCAATAGGGAGGAAGTGATTGATGAAGTACTCGAAAACTTGGGAGGAAGTGATCATGTTCTCCAGGGTTTCAGGATACAGATGCAAGGGAAAACTGAGTGTAGTCGGACACACACTCTGGACTTATAGAAGGCCAATTTCGAAAAGCTGAAGGGTGTGATCCAGTGGTCAGAAATCCTCAAGAAGGATGTGAGTTTCTAAAAGGAGAAATACTGAAGACTCAAATACAGACAATACCACCAAGAAAGAAAAGTGGGAGTCATCTAAGCAAACTGGTGTGGCTGCATAAGGAGCTTACAGATGAACTGAGAGTTAAGGGAAATCACAAAGGAGGAGTATGCACAAGTAGCCAACAGTTGCAGGGGGAAAGTCAGGCTGGCTAAAGTTCAGAATGAGCTCAGGCTTGCAAGAGAGGTTAAAATAAAAAAAAGAGATTTATTTGGCTAGGTCCGAAGTAAGAGGAAGAACAAGCAAGTGGTAGGTCCTCTGTGTGGGGAACATGGGAAAATGCTGTTGGGTGCCAGAGAAAAGGCAGAACTACCCAACACCTACTTTGTGTCTGTTTTCACCCAAAAGGAAAGTGATGCACAACCTGGTGATAACAGAATAAATGAGGTAAGGAGGGAACTGCAGCCCAAGACAGGAAAAGAGGTGGTAAGGGAACCCCTGGCTACTTTAAATGAATTCAGATCTCCAGGGTCTGATGAGCTACATCCAAGAGTCCTAAGGGAACTCGTGGATGTAATTTCAGAGCCTTTGTCTATTACCTATGAGAATTCTTGGATAACAGGTGAGGTCCCTACAGACCGGAGGTGGGCAAATGTTGTCCCCATCTTCAAAAAGGGGGGGGGGAAGACTTGGGTAACTACCAACCAGTGAGCTTCACATAGATACCAGGGAAGGTCCTAGAACAGACAATTCAACTTTTGGTCTGTGAGCATTTAAAAAGGATGCTGTGATTACTAAGACCCAGCATGGATTTCTCAGAAATAAATCATACCAGACCAATCTGATTTCTTTTTTTGGTGGAATTACAAATTTGGTGGATCAGGGAAATTCTGTGGACATAGTGTATCTTGATTTCAGTAAGGCTTTTGACAAGGTCCCCCATGATATTCTTGCGAGGATGCTGGTAAAGTGTGGGTTGAACAAAGTAACAGGTGGATTTGTAGCTGGTTGACTGACCAAACCCAAAGAGTACTCATTAATGGTTGGTTCCTCGTCATCCTGGAAAAACATGACAAGTGAGGTGCCACAGGGTTCTGTCCTGGGCCTGTTGTTATTCAACATCTTTATAAATGACTTGGATGAAGGATTTGAGGGAATGCTCATCAGATTTGCAGATGGCACCAAACGGGGAGGGATGGCTAATGCTGCAGAAGACAGAAACAGAATTCAAAATGACCTTAACTGATTGGAGAACTGGGCGCAAGCTAACAAAATGAATTTCATTAGGGTCGAATGTAAGGTAAGAACCAGATGCACAAATATAGAATGGGGGTCACCTGGCCTACTAGCAGTACATGTGAAAAGGATCTAGGGGTCTTGGTGGACCACAAACTAAACATGAGTCAACAGTGTGATGCAGCAGCAGCAGCAGCAAAAAAAAAAAAAAAAAGCTAATGCTATTCTAGGCTGCATTAACAGGTATGGTGTCCAGATCCAGGGAAGTAATAGTACCACTCTATTCTGCCTTAGTCAGACCACCCTTGGAATACCGTGTCCAATTCTGGGCACCACAATTTAAGAATGATGTTGACAAGCTGAAACGTGTGCAGAGGGCGGCAACCAAGACGATCAAGGGTCTGGAAACTAAGCCTTATGATGAGCACTTGAAGGAGCTGTGTATGTTTAGCATGGAAAAGAGGAGAGTGAAAGGAGATATGATAGCAGTCTTCAAATATCTCAAGGGCTGTCACATGGAGGAGGGAGCATGCTTGTTTTCTCCTGCTCTGGAGGGTAGGACTCGAACCAATGGCTTCAAGTTGCAAGAAAGGAGATTTTGTCTAATCATTCGGAAAAACTTTGTAAGAGCTGTTCAGCAGTGGAACAGACCCCCACAAGAAGTGGTAGACTCTCCTTCTTTGGAGGTTTTTTCAGCAGAGGTTGGATGGCCATCTGTCATGGATGCTTTAGCTGAGATTCCTGCATTGCAGGGGGTTAGACTAGATAACCCTTGGGGCCCCTTTCAACTCTTAAGATTCTATGATTCTATGAACTTCATACAAACAGGAAAGACACTTTTCTTCTTTTGCTCTGAGAAGGTAACTTCAAATAAATTATGTTGTTATCATAAATCTCTGCTGCTGATATGTACACCCAGATGCCCCAGCTCTTGAAGTATATCCTAGCTCAAGCTAAAACATTTTGAGCTCTAAACTGTTAGAATAAAAAGGGTAAGGAAGGAGGCTTGTTGTCAGGTTTATCCTTTTAAAAGAAACAGTTTTCCTTATTTGGAAGAAAAGTATGGTTATCTACAAACTAAATTAAAGCTTATGAAATAGCTCAAAGGTTTGCAGAAGCACTTGACATTTCAAAAGGACCCACCAAAAGAGAATGGGGAATTTTGACTAAAAAGGAGAAAATAAGGACTGTGGATGTGTGTGTTTATTGGGAAGAGCAAACACATATGCAATTCAGCAAGGCCACAAAGTGTACGGCTGATAATAAAACAGTGCAATTTAAGAACAGGAGGTTCTTTGTTTTCTTAAAATAAAATGATGAAAAATGTATGCAAAAAGTGAAGCATACAATTGTGTTAAAATAACATCAAGAATGTGTGTAATGCTCAGTAGCAGCTTTGCTTAGCCTTGTTTTTTCTGCTACTTACAGTAAGTCATGCAGATACTGTTAACTCTGGGAAGTTGGAGCAGCATGATCTTTATTCTAAAGCAACACATTTTTATGTGCATGTGAAAAGAGTTGGCAAAATAGTTGTTGACTACAAAAAATGCTGTTTTTAGGAGGTGGTCACATCTGTTTTTTTGCTTTCAGTTGAGAATTTCATCTGAAAAGAAATTGGCTGATAACATGTATTCCACAATTACTAATGCTAGACAGGCAGATGTTTTTTTATTACATAATACTAGGCAGATGTGTATTTTAAAGAAGATGAAGTTCTCTAAGAAAATAAACTTTACCTTCCAGACAATATAAGTGAGATTGCCATGTTTGTTTCTGTATTGAATCTAAAAATTGCTGTTTGGGTCAAATTAGGTAAGTAGTAAAAAAGAAAAAAGAAGAGAGTAGTAACATTTGTATAATCTCCAGGTTAACTTCAATGTATTGAAATAAATTATTGATTATTTTCCATGTTTATAGTATTGGAATAAATTGTTGAAGTTAACCCTAGCCCTATGCCCTTTGAAGAGAGATACAGATCATATTATATTTTATTTAGGCCAGATGGGAAACCCATGATTTTCTATATTTTTGACTGCTGGCTATACTAGAAGACCATAGATTCTCCACCTCTCATTTAAGACACATTCCAGAAGAGTACAGTGGTACCTCGACTTACGAACGACTCGACAACCAAATTTTTCGACTTACGAATGGGGCAAATGGCCACACGCTTACGAATTTCTCAACATCTGAACGGAAACCGCGGCAGTTTTAGATAGGGTTTTTTCAACTTACGAATTTTTAGAAGGGGTTGCTTCGACTTACAATTTTTTCCGTTTCCAATGCATTCCTATGGGAAATCGCGTTTCCAATGGTGCTTTTCGACTTATGAATTTTTCGACCTACGAAGGTGCCTTCGGAATGGAATAAATTCATAAGTCGAGGCACCACTGTATGTTTTATCTGTAGAGGAAGGGACAGAGATTTGATGATTTTCAATTTTTGAAGTTCCTGCTTGGTGTTTCAGAAATTCATTTATTATACTGAAGAATCTTGTTTGATTTCAGAATTTTAATGTGTTAAATGTGAGATTTATTTTGTAAAACTAATAAACTTATTTTTAAAAGAAAGACATATTTATTTTATTAATTTATTAAATACAGATTTTGTTCTGTTGCCAATGTAACCCTTATCTTATGCTTGGGCAGCTTACTTCAGTAAAAAACACAATATGTAAAATGTCATGATAAATGTTTCACAATTAAAACCAATACTGGTATGAACCACACTATATCTTGTCAAATGTATTTAGATAAGTCCATTTACCTTGATAGGCAGGTGGTGTTGTGGCCAAGCCTCAGGATCCAGCCAGGGGCAGGAGATTGCCGCCCTCCTTGCCAAGGCGTGGCCCTGCCGACGGCGCTGGGTGGAGCCCACCCAGAAGGACAGGCCCCGCTGACCAATCAGTGCCAGTGGGGGCATGTCTGCAGGAAATTTAAACCACGGCGCGTCCGGGAGACTGCCCTCTCTTGCCTTTTGCCAGATGTCCTGCCCACCTGCCCTCTTTTTCAGCTTCGCTGCAATACAACCTGGCTAGGGAGTAATTTTGGCTGGCATATTTTTGGGACCAGGCAGGAATTTTTCAATTTGGGTCCAGCAATTTGGTTTTCGCCTACCTCGTAGCAATTGTCACAACTTTGTGAGGTTAGGCACTGGGTAAGCCTTTCTTTGGATGGAGGGGAGGTTGTAGTCTCCACCTGCCCCTCCTCATTAAGGGTATCCTGTTAAAGGGATCCAGGGGTGTGGATTCTGTCCAAGGCCCAGATGTGGGCTAGGACAATACCACTATTCCAACGGGGACCCCTTGGGGTGCCCCTATTTGATGTATGTCATAGGGCTCTCCCTATTGGTGGTTTACCCTTAGTTGGACTCCCTGCAGATGTGCAGAAGTGTGCATGCACACAAAAGCTCATACCTATGACAAACTTAGTTGGTCTCTAAGGTGCTACTGGAATATTTTTGTTTGTTTGTTTGTTTCCCTGCAGATGGGCAGGAGTTGGAATATAGTCTGGCTTTACCCAATGCCTAAGCCAAACCGCTCACATCTGTAACCAATAAAGTTGTGGCCTATTTGAACCCATAAACCAAAATTCGCTTGTTCATGTGTTTATTTATCCTCTAGGGAACCACGGGTCATGGGGCCTGTTTACGAACTATTTAGTTTACAAACTCCACAAAACCAGAAGTAGTGTCCCAGTTTGCGAACTTTACCTCGGTCTAAGAACGGAATCCGAACAGTGGAAGGGGAATGGTGGCTGGAGGCCTCATTAGGGAAAGTGCACCTTGGTTTAAGAACGGACTTCCGGAATGGATTAAGTTCATAAACCAAGGTACCACTGTACCTTGTTAGATATTTTATATTTACATTGAAATCCATATGGCCATACATCATGGTTGTTTCTTGAAAGATTTAGTGGATTCCTCATCTCTTCACTCATCTGTTCTTGTGGGTGGGGGGGTGGTGGTAATGATGGAGGAGGATGAAAACACTGGGAGAAACTGAAAATGAAGGATTTGCCTATCCCTAGGTGGTGATGAATGTGTCCTCCCACACAAATATATTTTGTAATCCTAACTGTCATTATTATTGTTTATCTTATGCACTTGTGACTAATATTTCTAAAAATCTTACTGACGTTCAATTTATATGTTTGTGACCCAGCCATGGTTTCAGTTACTTTATTATTGTATATAAGTGATCCTTCATCAAACTTTTCTGAGAAGGCAGTATATTCTGAATAGAACACAAAACTTTGAATAAAAAGACAAAACTTTGCCCAATATTTGTGTTACCATGTTATTTGTCTTTTTGAGTTAAATCCCACTCTTGTTGTTTCGTAAAATGCTGGCACAGAAAAATGTTCTGCATAAAGGAAGGGTAACTGTCTATGTTTAAAACCAGCTGTCATGACAAGAGAGTAATATACTGTCAGGAGCCGGAGTAACGAATAGGTCAGCAATAAAAGATACTGGTGTCAGTGAAGTCAACTCTTTATTCAAAGAAACCAAAACAGCACAGGCCTAGTGATCACAACAACTCTTCCCAGTAGGTCATGCCCTAATGAGGAAGTTGTGAGGACTGAAGGTCCCTGCCTTCCCATCACTCTCTAAGGCTCCTCTCCTGGTTCCTTCCCTAGCAGCCTAAGGCTGTCTCTTGTTGCTCTGCCCACTTCATTACTCTGTGTGTTCTGGGAGACCAGCGGGGAGGGGAGCTGGTTGCAGCAGGAGGGGAAGACTCCCTGGATTCTTCAGTCTACCTCATCTCTGTTTCCTGCCCTCCTCCTCTCCTGCCTCTGAGAATGAACCACTACTTGCCACAGCCCCTTCTTGCTCAGTAAACCCTGTTGCCTCTTCAGCATTTGAAAGCTCCTCCTCCTAGTCTGTGCCCTCTCTCTGACCACACATTGTCGTCCTACCACCAGTCCACTGGTTCTGAGCCTTCTTCCCCCAGGGGTTCCCTGGGGGTTCCCCAGCCAGTGTCTCCCACTACTGCTCTGCACCCAGTCCATGACATATGCAGTGGGGAGGATAGGGAAATGGGAACAACAGTAATCAATTCTACTCATATCTTCTCTTCCCAACTCCACATATATTTTCCTGCACAAATTAATGATTAAGCTTAGATACTGTTCCACCAGTGGTAGCACACTTTGAGCAGAGGTGTACTCACAGAATGTTATCACTATTTCTATTCCTCATTCAACCCCTTCTGCCCTAACCTACAAATCTTATCAGGAGGACTGGGTAATACTCTGGAACAGAGTGAAGACTTCAGGGAGGCTATTACCTTCCCTTTTTCATTGGAAATTATCTCTCCATTCTTTCCACCAATAGAATCTCAACTGAATTGAAAGCCTTCTGTCAGAGGAAGGATTCAAGCCCAAGTCCTTTCGGCTGCAGTCATAGCTAACCAGGCCTAGTGGCTATCCAAGCAATAATTGCTTTTGCCCCAGGAGAATATACTGACTGACATCATAGATGTGACTTGAGCCTGCAAATTCTCTTCAGCACACAGATCACTGGCCTTTTGTTTCACACTCCTCTCCTGGTCATAGCCCATCTGGTTGCAAATAGCAGTAGAATACGTACTGCAAAAACAGCAAATAGTCTTGTGATACCATGCATAACATAATGTAGTGTGATTAACTTTAATGAACTAGAATCTACTTTTGTCTGTTGCATGAAATGTTATCCTCATTTGGCAGGGGTGTGTTAATATACCTACACCCCTATAGTGAAAGAAAAGGGATAGCTCAAAATATTAATAGGAGCCTAGTCCAGTGTGGATTTTCATTTCTTATCTATTCTCTTTTCTTTCTATTTAATGTTCTTGTATATGCAAAATGAGTAAAAACTTATTGACTTGAATCCTAAGTAAACTTCCGCAAGTGGAAGGGCACATTCCATTCATGGATGGGACTTAAGATAGTCTGGAGGATCCAAACAGTAGAAGGGTAGAAAACAATTTTGAAGCTGCTTGTTCTGCCTCTTAGACGGCTGGAGAGGTCTCTGAATCCTCTAGAACATTTTTTTTGGGGGGGGGGCACAAAAGGCCCAAGGAAAAGGGATGACACCAGTAAACATCTCCACCCACTTGCAAACATCACTCTTGAGTGGAACTCCATTCAGCCTGCCAGAAGAAACGAACTTGGGATCCTTATTTTCCTGCTGCAGTCATCTTTGATAAAGAAACTATATCAAATCCCCCCCCCTTAAAATAGATATTCAAGGAGCTAGAGAGTGAATTCCTCTGAGGAAAATAGCTGGTGTGTGAAAAGCATTGGAAATTAATCTAGAAGATTAAAATCCAGTTTCAATAAATTGTTTTCTTGTACCAATTGGCTTTTCTCATTTTCTTTTTTTCTGTTTTGTGACATGACCCTCCTTATTATAAGACAGCCCTCAAGCAGGTGAGTAGCAGACATCTGGTTTGTCAGTAAGAAGGCATGAAGCTTTTGATTATGATAAAAATATGATCATGACTTTACATGAACAAAACTATTCTAAGACACACTTTGAGCTTAAAACAATAAATTGTTTCATACACCCTTTGCAAACACTCTGTTGCACCCATTCATTGTTCAGTAGCAGTTGCATTTTCTTGTATTTATACTGCCTGCATGCCTTGGTTGTTTCCATGGCAACCTCTTCTTAGTCTTCGTTTGTATTGAACCAGGCAGTAATCTTAGCAGATTCTTTATTTTTAATCATGGTGATCTTATAATAGTGTTCCAGTTTTATCTTAAATTGTTATTTACTTCTGCTTGCAATCAGAGGATGCTGCTCAAATAGCTGATTGTTAATCTGGACACATGTGATGTGTAAATCCACCACTTACTATATGACTTTCATTGAGGTCTACATATCCTTAAATATGTTGTGATATATGAATGCACTACTAAACAATATTACAGAATGCTTGCACATTAGTCTCTTGTAGGTAATCTCAATTAAATATCCTGTTAGAGGCAACACTGAAGATAATTCAGAATTTAATTCATAATACCTTTTGGAACAATCCCAATCCCCATTCTGCATTGCTGGTAGGAAGGGGAGGGGAGTAGTTATTGGCGGGGCTTCAATTTGTGAACTGCCCTGTGATCTTTGCATGGTGTAAGAAGTAAATAAATAAATAAAAACATGCTTACGATTGCACTGTATGGTGCTTTTAAAAACTTGTGTCAGTACTTGGTAGTAGATAATGCAATGGGAGGGAATGTAATTCGGGGAAAAATAAAATGTGTTTGTATTTAGGGTGGCCAGAAATGCCACCCTAGAGGAGGACTAAAAGGGATAGCAATTTGTCTATTGTAATTTACATTTATAGTTGCAAATTTAGATATACCGGTACAATATAACTCACCATAGTGAGGAAGGCACCGGATGACTTCTGTGTCTGACAGTTGATAGGCAAATTCAGTGCCCCTGTGCTCCCTTTTCATGGTTCCTTATCCTTAAACTGAGCAGCCCTCACCTCAAACAGAGGACACCTTCAAATAGACGACTGGCAGCTCTTCAAATAGTGGACTGTTTTGTGCAAAATATGACACATGGCCAGCCTTATTGTATTTAGTATCTGTGTGACATGTTCTTCCTGATTTGTATGTTAGTGAAGCAGAGGATGCTGAACCAGCTCCATTACTTGGCATACTTTTTTCTAAAATAGGCATACATATAGAGGACCCCAATTTCCTCACATTTGTGTCGACTTGACACACCCACAGATGTGGTGACAAGTGTTCACCGACATTTGCAACAGAAGGCTCACTTTATGCATTAGAAAGGAAACCCTTCTCTCACGCTGTCACAAGATACCATGCATCGTGGGCAGCAGTGTATAGAAACAGTCTTGGAGAAATCAACCTGGGAAGTCACCTGGTGATGAGTCAGTGTAAAGAACTCATTTCCCCACTACAGTAGGCGTCATCCAGGTGACATTTCAGTGGCTTAGACAGTCATACCTCATGTTACGTTCGCTGTGGGATACGTCTTTTCAGGTTGCGAATGGGCCGAACCCGGAAGTCCCAGAACGGGTTATTTTCGGGTTCGGCTCACGCGCAGAAGCGATAAATCGCGCTTTGCGCATGCACACAAGTGCCAAATTATGTCACGCACCTGCGCAGACGCAGCACTTCAGGATGCGGCCTTTTCAGGTTGCGAACAGGCCTCCAGAACGGATCCCATTTGCAACCAGAGGTACCACTGTATTATAATGCTCTAATAGCATCCTATATATTACATTTCTACATGTGAAATGTAGTGAAGGTTTGAGCATTTTCACGTAGTTCCAATTGAGATCTGCATTTATGATGGATTTGTTTTGGGCATTTCCAGTGGTAAATTAATAATAATAATAATAATAATAATAATAATAATAATAATACCCCGCCCATCAGGCGGGGTTTTCCCAGGCAGTCTGGGCGGCTTCCAACAAAACATTAAAAATACATTAAAACATCAGTCATTAAAACAGGGCTGCCTTCAGATGTCTTCTAAAAGTCAGATTTCTTTATTTCCTTTACATCTGATGGGAGGGCGTTCCACAGGGCAGGTGCCACAACCGATAAGGCCCTCTGCCTGGTTCCCTGTAACTTTGCTTCTTGCAGTGAGGGAACCGCCAGAAGGCCCTCGGTGCTGGACCTCAGTGTCTGGGCTGAACGATAGGGGTGGAGACGCTCCTTCAGGTATACTGGACCGAGGCCATTTAGGGCTTTAAAGGTCAGCACCAACACTTTGAATTGTGCTCGGAAACGTACTGGGAGTCAATGTAGGTCTTTCAAGACCGGTGTTATGTGGTCTCGGCGGCCGCTCCCAGTCACCAGTCTAGCTGCCACATTTTGGATTAGTTGTAGTTTCTGGGTCACCTTCAAAGGTAGTCCCATGTAGAGCGCATTGCAGTAGTCCAAGTGGGAGATAACCAGAGCATGCACCACTATGGTGAGACAGTCCGTGGGCAGGTAGGGTCTCAGCCTGCATACCAGATGGAGCTGATAAACAGCTGTCCTGGACACAGAATTGACCTGCGCCTCCATGGACAGCTGTGAGTCCAAAATGACTCCCAGGCTGCACACCTGGTCTTTCAGGGGCACAGTTACCCCATTTAGGATCAGGGAGTCCTCCACATCCACCCGCCCCCTGCCCCCCAAAAACAGTACTTCTGTCTTGTCAGGATTCAACCTCAATCCGTTAGCCGCCATCCATCCTCCAACCTCAGTCCTAGAGATTATATAGTGAGGCGAAGCTTGATCAGTGCCTAGATGGGAGATGGCTGGGATGTCCATATAAGCCATTCTACGTTTTGGAAAGGGTATTAGGTTATAAGTAGAATTTAGTACCAAATGAAATGAAACAGCTTTGGGTAGCAGATGAAATCAGAATTTGGCTGTTTTCCTTTAGCAAGCCATTTAATTACACTTTCTCCCAAGTTATTTATTTGGAAATTTTTGACTTTATTTAAGGAGTAATGAGGTCTCAAAACTTGATCTGTGCCAGAAATGATTGTAGTTGCTGCTTGTTCCCAAATGCTGCTAATTGAATGATTCATTTATAGAGATGTTGCCCAAAGTTCATATTCCTTGGCTCAAAATATGAACCTCAGTGACTGACGAGGCAAATATTAAATACTAGGCAAATATTGCACCCTCCCACCTCCACCTGCTTTGATCAATATTCATTTTTACAAAATGCATGTCACTGAAAGTTTCTGTTTACAATTGTTGAGATTTTTGAAATTCCTACAGTTTCTCAACAGACTGTATAACAATGAGAGATAATGGGCAATGTTTATTTTTAGAGTATTTTTTTTTATTGGCTATGTATAAGTTTCAGGACCAGCACAGCAGTGATACTCCTACTTGTATGATTAATTACACTGACTAGCCTACATTTTTACTTTGCAACCAAAAGCATAGCATTTTAAAGGTCACCTTCTGGTCAGAAAGCGACATCAAAATAAACGGTAGTTTGCAGCCAACTACAATTTTTGACTACAGAGCACAATTTTCTATTTTGAAAAAGGAACAAAGTGTTTGTTCTAAAACCGTACTTCTATTAAGTTCTTCAAAAGATTTAGTAGCACAAACTAAATCTGAAAATAGTTTGGCATCTTCTCCAACTTTTTTTTTTTTAATGATAGGTTGGGATTTTTTTCTGAACCAGTGTTTGAAACTCTCATTGTTCTAGGTGCATTTTGCAACAGGACTATTCAAAAAATGCTTTGTTGCTGATCAGAAATGTGTACATCTTGGTTTTGAGTATAGCTACATAAATTTATTGTTTATCTTGTTATTCTAGAATTTCAGTATGTTAGGATGCTCACGTATTATTTTAGTAAACCAAGTTATACTGGACATTCAGCTTCTCCCACTTTCCAATGTGCCTTTAGTGCATATCTGACTACACTCAGCTTTCCCTTGCCTCTGTATCATGAGACCCAGGAAGACATGGCCATTTCCTCCCAAGTTTCCAAGTACTTCCACTTCTTCAATCAGTTCCTTTTGGTGGGGACCAGGTCCAAGGTAGCTGATCCCTTTGTTTCTTCTTCGACCTACTGGGAATTGAAATTGTCAGCAAGACAATGGAGGAATTTTTTGGGCCTTAAATTCTAGGCACAGTTGGAGTTCCAACAGATAATAGGGTAGTTGAAGTCTTCCATGATGGCCATATCTCTCCTTTTTGTAATGTTTGTTAATCTGCTCTAGGAAGACATCATCCAAGTCTTCAGTCTGGTTTGGTGGTCTTTAGCAGACACACTTAGTAAGATCACTGTTGCTTCTCTCTTCTACAATTTCTACCCATATACTCTTCATGCCTTCCATGCTCCAGATCATGGTTCTCTTCACAAGTGTACACACCCTTTAAAATCAATGGTTTTACTTTACGAGTCAGCTCCTGAATTTGCTTGCTTCCCTCTCTTCCTCCCTTTTCCTTTAGGTCATTTTCTTGTACCCCTTGATGAGTGGTTGGCTTGTTTTTAGTTTCTGAGCATTACTTAGAATGTTAGATGCTTTCTAAATGATAATTTAATACAAAATGGTAATGCAGTAATTTTAGAAGTTCATTAAATAAACTTTTCAAAGTTACATTTTTCTGTCTTGATTGTTTATCACTGAGCAGCTGCATCTACAATAATACAACCTTAAAGTCCCATAGTCCCAAATGTTTTGTGTTACATAGCACACAGATATGAAAACATAGAAAGCTTCATTCTGTTTTAGGACATCCAAACCATGTAATATGCGGAAGTACTAAAATAAGAAGTAATATGAAATGTACTATTGTAAAGCATTGAATTATAGGCGAAAAGCTTAGTAATGTTAATTATGGGTTGTGTAAAGCTGCGATGTTGTAAACACTAAGAAAGAAAGGTGGTGTGTAATAGATAAACAGTTCTTCCTCAACATTTAGTAGTTTTGATTCTGAGGATGGTGGAAGTACCACTTTGTTGACATAGTCATTAATTACCATGTTGTCATATTCTGAGTAAGGTTCTGCTTTCAATGCACAAAAAGCCTGGTCCTAATGTTGTTTGTAAATATTTTTAAACTTGCTTGTATGTCCCTTTTGTGTGCTGCTGTTTTTCTTTCAGATTTGTAAATCCACCCCACCCCCCTGCTTTGGAGGCATGCTAAAATAATGATTAATTTTCCTTTTGTGGAGTCTAATGTCCATACATTGTTGCTGCTGCTGCTGGCGAATGGCAGGATGCAGGCAGGGGAAGGGTGGAGTTTATCCCCGGCTGTATTGGTAGGTTGTGGGTGGGGGTTGAATCACAGGATCTTGCATATGAGAGACTATTTCCTGAGGGACTTAGGTTCTAGTACATTCTAGCCTTCAGTCTAGAACATTGGTTTCCAATTGGTGGTCCAAGGACCCCAGGGGGTCTGCATAACCCACCCCGGGGGTCCGTGGCAGCATGCACATAACAAAAACTACCAGAGAGATACAAAACATTTCAAAAGTAGGGGGGCCATGGCTTGGCTTTTGAAAAACAGGAGGTCTGCAGTACTTAGCTAATTGGGAGTACTTGGTCATGAGAGGGTCATGCCAACATTACATGCCTAGAGTGACAAAAGCGAGTTTCAGTTGGGTGTGTATATTTGGGGCTCATATTTTAATTGTAGAATGATGACCTGAAAATACAAACCAATGTATATGTGAACAGCTTTGTGATTGTTTTAAAATTGCTTGCCTGTTCAGAAAATATTGGCTGTGCTCTGTGACATCAGATGCAGTCAAATCTGAATGGCTGCACCATATTTTGATAATCCTATTCACTATAATTTATGATTAGTTGGGATTATAAAGCATATAAATCAGAAAATATAGTCAGAAAATATGTTTTTTTTTAAAAAATAAGAGGGTGGTATTTGACACACTTGTTTCACCAGAACAAATACTTTTTGGTAGACAACAGAACTTCTCCCTCTCCTCCCCCTCCCCACACATCCCCTAATCTGTTCTGGTATTTTCCCCAACCCTCCAGAGCAGATTTGGTGAGCATGTGAGGCACACTCAGGCAATGGGGGAGAGTTAGTGGGGTGGGGGGAAGTTACCTTGCACAAATGCAAATCCTTGTACTAATGGGACAAGTGGATTTGATACTGTCCTGAGTGTTCTAGTAACTAATGTAGGGGAAACACTCTCCCAGCACCCCAGCTATGGCATAGCAGATAGAATGCCAAATATCCAAGTTAAAACTGAAGATTTCACTTTACTCAGCCAGTTAATATGTGGAAACCACATCTAGAGGCAAAGAAGGTTGCTTACTTGCTCACAGATGAGTAATCAAAGTGTTTGTCACATTTGTTTGTTCCTTTCTAACTTACCCAGTTTCCTCCACGCTTAATAGCTGGGCTGTCAAAGGGAGCAGACATTCCTCAAGGGAAAGATAATAGTCCAGCCTTCTTTCTCCTTCCTACTGTGTTTTCAATTAAATTGTGAAAAGCCTTTATTACCTGAAGGGACTTGGGTATCCCACTCCTATGTCTGATGTCGCTTAGATGTTCTGGATGATATATTGTCTGGAAGGTGTGGAGTTCTGTTCTGCTTACTCAGGTGGAAGGTGTTTTACCTTAAAGAGAAATCTGAGTGCAAGATGAGAGAAACCTTTGTCTAGAACTGGTTAACAGAATTAAAGAACAGCTGAAAATTCCTTGAGTGACACCCTCCACTTGAACTGGTGATAGCTGTAGGTTTTCAAGCTTTGATTGCCTTTCTACACCTTTAAGTGAAGCAGTGTATCCTGCCAACTAAATCAATTAGTCACTTTGTATTGTTATTTTAATGTTATTGTAATGTTCTCTGGTAATTATTATTTTTAAATAAATTACATATTTTATCCTATTTTATGGCCCTATGTTAATGGTGAGTCAGCAGAACCATATTCCTGCGTTATTATGAGAAATTTGAGGAGACCGTAGATTCTACAGATTATTTTCATTATATTTCTATCCCTCTTTTCCTCCAAGGAACTCAAAGTGGTGTACATTATTCTCCCTCTTTTCATTTTACCCTCAGAACAATTCTGTGAAGGAAGTTAGGCTGAGAGATGACTGGATGCTTTATTTGCTGAATTTCTCCTCTTTTCATTGCAGCCTTGAAAGCTATGCTTCCCAGTTGACCTTAAAAACAAGCCATCTTGATCCTTTAACAACCATATAATGTGCAGAAATCAGTTTGTGTGGTTATAGGGAATGAGAACCAACATGAACCCCTGTTAATATCATCCAATGAACTGTTATTTACAAGCAGGAAAGCAGATAGCAGCCAATATAAGTTGTTGATCCCATTAAAGACACAGGAACCAGGTGAAGAAAAAAGGTGGAACCCTTTTTTCTAACTTTATTTCATTTTATAAATTATCTGTTCAATGGGAATAATATAAGTTGCATGTTAATTCCTGCAACTGCAAATGGTGAGAAATTTATTAGTAATGAGAGTATTTCTCACTTTATTATTTTTTTGTTTAGAGCATATGTACTGTTCTCTTCAGCCAAAAAGTCTCCCGGAGTGGTTTACTCTATTTAAATAAGTGAAACAAGACAGTCCCTGCCTACAGGTTTACAATCTAAAAGTTAAATACAGGCGACTCCCCACTTACCTAGGAGTTACGTTCTGGGCCCCCATGTGAGTAAGTGAAATCGTGTAAAGTGGGGAGCATCCTCTTAACACCCTTTAAATGCCCTCTCTGCCGCTGTCTCTTCAGTCCATACCAAAAATATCCACAACTTGAATTGAAGCTCTGGGGCGGGCTGGAGGATGGGCAGGAAAATGGCTGCTGCTGCTGCACTACCCCACACATCAGTTGTTAGGTGGAGAGGCTGAGCAGCATAAGCAAAGCCCCACTGTGCTACTGATCTCTTCAGGGCTTCCTCTGCTCTCATTGACGTCCCCTTCCGGGTCTGCTCACGATCCACCTTTCTCCTGCAATTTCTGGGTATGAATTGAATTATTCAATTATTTCCCAGCGCTGCACATATATGCAGTTGTGCATAAATAAGGGGGGGTTCTTGTAGTAGATCTTATCCTGACCAGTTGGAAGCATTTCAGGGATATTATACCACCCATAGCAAAATAGTTCCTAAATCATGCTTCTGTGGAGGGTGTGGCCCCTAACAAATTTGGAGTTTGACTGAACAAGAAATGGCCTTAGCACAACATGTTAAACTGAAAGTTTTTGTTAGTTTAATATTAAATATTATTAACCCACATTTAAGTAGAGAAAGCTAGTTTGCTTGTGTTTTTACCAAAAGGGTATATCATGTTCAGTTAACCCTTGAGGACTTCCACAATTGCAGGGGAGTGGATGGTTTTCATTCTATTAAAAGTTCATAAATATTGGTACTGTTTCATGTGGCATGCAATATTTTCCTCATCAAGATATTCATGATTTAACATACATAAAGTTATTATCTTCACATATTCTAAATGAACTGAATAATGTATAACTTCCTAGCAAATATACACTATTATTGTTTCTTCTTCTATTCTCACTATTTCACAAACCATACTGATCTTTTTACCTTTTGCACTTTTAAAAAGTTTGTTCTGTTGTACTTTCTGGAAATAATGTTCTTTCTTCAGCTCCACATAACCACCATTTTCAATGTTGTCCATAAGTCAGGTCGTCTTATCCTTTGAGCAGCAGAAAGATATTTATTTAATGTTCTTGAGTACTCCTATAATTGTATTTTCTTTGATTTGTGGAAAATTTTGTTAGCTTGTGCATGGATTTTTTGTAAGTATCTAAAAACTAATCTGTTTCTTCCTTTTTTCTTCTTCCTTGTGTTAAATCTTCCTTCTGTTAACACTTCCTGATAACATGCCTTTTGCTTTCCCAACAACTGACTTCATTACTTTCTAGGCTCTCTCTTCTCTATACTTCACAGCTTTTTGTTTAACAGCCTAAGATGTAATAACTTATATTTTCTTCAAACATTTAAGACCTTTATTTCTATTAAAATTACCAAAGATGCCTTGGGCTTCCTTTTTTTGTAATATGTTACATTTAATTTTGCCATACATCATTAAGTAATCAATATCTTGCTAACAATATTTCAGTCTACTACTTCAATAAGTTGACAACATTAAGAAAAATACACCATAACTTGTATTTTGGTGTTCAATATTATATAACATAATTAATATTGGGTAGCAAGTATGAATCCATACAATTATTTATATTGGATTTTTTATCTTGTTTTTTCTCCCACTGTTTATATATCATCCAATCTTGTGAAATGTTTTCCATTTATATGCTTATCTTGTTTTTTAATCCCTACAGCAGGCAAATGTTAAAATTTTCCTGAAACAGATATGCATGTTTAACTTACATGAGATTCATCCAACAAATTCATAGAGTAAAGATCCACCACAATCTTTTACTCAGCAACACTGGCCTATATCACAAACTGAGGAACAGTATTGTCCAACACTCTGCTGCTATGAGATTGGTGGCCACTACAATAATTATTGTTATAACATTTTACCAAAATGACATCTGCAGATGATCTTGCATACTGCTTTGCTGGCAATGTGATACATGGAACTGAGATTTTACTAAATGGGATGTTTCTGCCAGCAGAGGGAACTCAAAGGATCTAAGATTACACCTTTGGCAATGCCCAGAGGTTATCTAAAGTGATTCCAGAATATTATAGCTTACTATGTCTGACAAAGTGTGCATGCACACGAATCTCATACCAAAATAAAAACTTAGTTGGTCTTTAAGGTGCTACTGAAGGAATTATTTTATTTCGCTTTGACTCAGACCAACAGGGCTACCTACCTGTAACTAGAACTATGTCTGAAATATCATTTAAGTAGCATTTTATAATAGTAATCTTGCATTTTCACTGTTATGAAGCACACCTTCAACAGAATTTATACACTACAGCAAACTATTTTTCTGTTTAATAATAATAATAATAATAATAATAATAATAATAATAATTTATACCCCACCCATCTGGCTGGGTTTTCACAGCCACTCTGGGCAGCTTCCAACAAAAGATTTAAAATACATTAAAACATCAGTCATTAAAAATTTCCCTAAACAGGGCTGCCTTCAGATGTCTTCTAAACGTCAGATAGTTGTTTATTTCCTTGACATCTGATGGGAGGGCGTTCCACAGGGTGGGTGCCACTACCAAGAAGTCCCTCTGCCTGGTTCCCTGTAACTTCGCTTCTTGCAGTGGGGGAACCGCCAGAAGGCCCTTGGTGCTGGACCTCAGTGTCCAGGCTGAATGATGGGGGTGGAGACGCTCTTTCAGGTGTACTGGGCAAAGTGTTAACTTTGTAAAGTGTTTAAGATCGCTTATACTGTAAAAAAAGAGTATAACAATTCAAATAGATAACATCAGGAAAAGAAGAGTAGCCACACACACAAAAAGAATATTCCCAAAGATATTTCAGGATCTCCAGTTGGAAAGCAGCTGGAGGTTGTTGCTGTTTCTGGAGAAAAACGTTAAATATTTTTTTCAGTAGTGCACCAAACATATTAGGATATAGCGGTAGCTACATTGTTTATGAAATATGTCTCAAGAGGTGTAACTATGCGGTGCATCTGCCCTTAGGAGTAGAAATTATGAGGTGCCTTTAGAAATGGTGATAGCAGAGGGTTTCTGGACTGAGGACTATGTAGATGTATGGCTGCAGGCTGTCTCTCAGAACAACCAGTGCAAACACTGCATCTGCATGGTACTCCAACAACCTCTCTCCTGTACTTTGGCTTCATCTCCTGCTTTAAAGATGTATGGGCTCCCCTTCATTCTCTGTCAACAGAAGCCACTTGCCTGGTGAGATGGAGCTGCAATGCTCGCTTCCTAGCAGGCTGTTGCTGTCACTTCCTGGGAGAAGAGAGAGTAGTGAGGAAGCAGGAAGGTCATTGTAGTGCATAGATTCTGATGGGCTCAACTGGAACACCTTTACCACAATGTCCTCTCCATTGACACCTCCCCTGCCTCTTCCGGTAAGCAGTAGTAATGCACCTGCCAGGAAGCATGCATTGCGGCTCCACCCCTCTGGGTGAGTCACTTGTATCCACCCTGCTACTTCACTGCTAGGAGTGATTGTTCCACGCCCCACATTTTAGTGCTTTGTTAAATAATATGTCATGATTATGACATTCAAAATTGTTCTAATAGTACTTGGATTTTATTAGAATTCTTATTACGTTGTGTTCAGAAAGATTAATTATTGTAAGTACCCCTTTTCATAATTAAAATTTCAACATTGCCACCAGTGTGGATTTGAATGGGAATGTGTTAAGGTGCTTCCTAGCAAATGCTCATTCCAGAGTAAGCTTCAAAGTTAAAATATGCTTTAGGAAGAAAGAGTTTCTTGGAAGGAATTCAGGCATTGGATCAGACTCTCAAAGCACTGAAAAGGTTTATAAGAAATTATTCGACATACAAAAAGAGTTGGATTTGTTGGCCACCAAGTAGCAGACTAAGCATTAAATTCTACTAATCAAAGTAATGTTTAGTTTGGCAACAGGAGTAGAATATTGTTAGCTCAATGATAAATGAAAGAAAGGGAGGAGGGTATACCTAGTATTAAAAATGAATTAAAATAGATGGTAAAAGGAGTGCTGATTACTATGGAAAAGAGTACACAACAAATGATGGGTAAGTGTATGCAGTAACTGCTGGTTGCTGTTCAATTCTGTATGACCACAATAATTTAATAATTAATATTGTAAGGGTACTGCCTTCCTGTGCATATTTAGTTTAGCCCAACACCCACCGAACACTGGTTAACTAACGTCTGTAGAATTACTTCCAAGTAAACATAGATAGGCTCAGATAGTATGGGAATTAAGTTTGGTGATGTTGAAGGAAATAATTTATTGTATGCTAATGATATAAAGTTAATTTGTTTTAGATCTAACAGTACCCTTGGATGATATTAAGGAAGTTTCAACTGAATTTGGAATGCAACTGAAAATAAAGTTATGAATTCTGTGAGTTTATAGCAGGAGTAGAGACCCTCCCACATCCACATTTGGCCCACTAGGTGGTTGGAAGCCGCCCAGAGTGGCTGGGGAAACCCAGCCGGATGGGCGGGAAATAAATAAATAAATTGTTGTTGTTGTTATTATTTTAGCCAAGCCACACTCACCTGCTTTATACTTGACATCAAATGTGAATTCAAGCTAGGCCAGAAAAAGGGTTGCAGGCACCACTGTTCAGTTGCCTTTGCAAAGCACTTTGAAGCACTGACTATCAGCCGACCATTGGGGCTTCAAAGCACAGCACACAGTTCTCTGCCTATCTGTTTATTGTTGGTGCATGAAGAGAGCCCTTCCCAGCTAATTATCAGCTGGTTGGCACTGAAAGCACTTCTTTAGAGAAGGATGTTGTCACCACTAATTGGCTAATCTGTGTTCAAATATGTGGTACTCTTGAGAAAAGTTCAGCTATTAAGGGTTAATTTTTTAAAAATGTTTTAACTAGAGCTTCACTAGCTTCTAGGGAGAAAAGTATTAATTATTATTTTATTTTCCTCTAATTAGTTTTCATAATTTTAATTAAAGTTGTTTTAATTACCTTTGTTGTACGCCTTTCCATTACACATTGCCACTTTCACATTACTATTTTTATAGATGTTATCTGGGCATATTGGAGAGCACTCACTTAAATTTTCCTTGCCTCACAGCGCAGCAGTTGAGAAACATAGGTAGAAAGGGCCTGTCATGGAGGAGTCATGCAGGGAACAGTGCACGTTGCTAGGCAGAGTTCAGAGACAGATCCTTTTTGGGCAAAGCAGCAGCAAGGACTTTTCAGTGTTCTCTCCATAGCTTTGGCAGGCATGCTCAAAAACCATGCTTAAGGACAAGTGCCAGGTTCACATGTAACACTCAGCCATGATTAAGACATGCTGAACTTGGTAAGCTACCGTAACTATGCTTTATGAGCATGGTTTGTTTGTGGTTAATCATAGTTGGAAGGGACCCTGAGGGTCAACACGTCCAACCCCCTGCAGTGCAGGAATCTCAGCTAGATCATACATGACAGATAGCTATCCAACCTCTGCTTAAAAACCTTCAAGGAAGGCGAGTCCACCATCTCTTGAGGGATTCTGTTCCACTGCTGAATAGCTCTTATTGTCAGAAAGTTCTTTCTGATGGTTAGTTGGAATCTCCCTTCTTGTAACTTGAAGCCATTCATTTAGGTGTTACCCTCTGGAGTAGGAGAAAATAAGCTGATTCCATCCTCCATGTGACAGCCCTTTAGATATTTGAAGATGGCTATCATATCTCCTTTCAGTCTTCCCTTTTCCAGGCTAAACATAGCTAATTCCTCAACCGTTCCTCAACCGTTTCCTTGGTTTGGTTTCCATACCCTTTATCATCTTAGCTATCCTCTTCTGCACAAGTTCCAGCTTCTCAATATTCTTCTTAAATTTTGGTGCACAGAACTGGACACAGTACTCCAGGTGTTAACTGTCTATAGTTGACATGTCTGGCCAGGTTCAGATGATCAAATAAATTATGGTTTAGTAAATCACAGTTGAATGTTATGTGCTAACCAGTCCTATGTGTTTCTCTGTGTGTTGGTATGAGTTAGTGACAGAAAGAGGGGGAAGTATGTAAAAGTGAATTAATATTAGGAAGTTGCAAAATGTATGTATAGGAAGTTGTCTCACATTTGTGTTAAGTATTTTACTTGTGCTTTGAGTTCTCTGCATGAATTCATAATGCTCCCTTAAATGAGAGACTCTTCAGCCATAGTGTTTCTAGTATTTAAAATGTATAAATGCTATCTAATATATTCTACATGCAAAAAATATGTAGTTTGTGGCTCGGCTCATCTCCTTGTGTTATATACTTTTAATTCTTGTTTTAAGTTGTGCATAAAGTCCCATTGAGTAAAGTCTATGTTAATTTAGTATCATGTATGTATGCATTTATTTCTCAGAGGAAGGGGACTTGTATATATATTCTGTCTGCTTAACTTGAATGAATGGAGCCTTTATTGTTGGGTTTTACCCTTCGCCTCCTTTGGGTTCTGTTCCATCCTCCATTCTAATGAGTTCAGAATGAGAACCACGAATTTTGAGAATCCGGCACAATGATTCCATACTGATAATGTAGTAACACTGTAAAGGTAAAGGGACCCCTGACCATTAGGTCCAGTCGTGACCGACTCTGGGGTTGCGGCGCTCATCTCGCTTTATTGGCCGAAGGAGCTGGCGTACAGCTTCCAGGTCATGTGGCCACTTCTGGCGAACCAGAGCAGCACACGGAAATGCCATTTACCTTCCCACCGGAGTGGTACCAATTTATCTACTTGCACTCTGACGTGCTTTCGAACTGCTAGGTTGGCAGGAGCAGGGACCAAGCAATGGGAGCTTACCCCGTTGCAGGGATTTGAACCGCCGACCTTCTGATCAGCAAGCCCTAGGCTCTGTGGTTTAACCCACAGCGCCACCCGCGTTGTAACACTGTACAACCCTGCAATTACAGTCAGGGGGTACTTTGGTGGTACATGGGCTGATGCCATTGTGATGAGTCTGTTTAATGTAATATTAAGGTTTCAGAGACTTAACTGCAAGCGGGTAGGGTGACTTGAATTGGCTTCTTGAATTTGTGTTCATGTAGTCTTCCCTGGAAAGCATTCCCAAGACTTTGTGCAAGTGTTTAAAAAGGGAGCTATTTCTGAAGAACTATTTTTCTCTACCCCCCCCCCAATAAAGCTACAGAAGTTATCACTCTAAATTACAAGATGCGTCAGTTCCAACAAAATTTAAAAGCATTTTTACTATTCAGATGGGTGGACTTTTTCCTTTAGTAATTGCTTGTGTAGGAGGCACTATTGACAAAGGCTCGTATTACTGTAGTGCAGCATAAAAGCTATAATTGCAAAATGAGCTCTTTATATATATATCAAAAGAGTATGTCTTAAGTCTACAAGTTAATCTAAAAGTTTTTTTACAGTGAAAAAATTAATGTTAAGTTTTGTTTTTTTCTCTTTTTTTACCATTTTGTGTTGTTACTTTTTTGCAGTAAATCTGGAATTGATCGGAAGAGAGAAAAATATACCATGGAAAATACTTCTTGGGGAAGGGTGGAACACTTTGGCTTGTATCCAACACTGCACAGTTCCACTGGCTCAACTGGACTTCCGTTTCCTCTCCTCCTCCCCACACCCCACAATCTGCTTCAGAGGGTCCACCAACCCACAAGTTGGTTTTGAGGGCATGTGGAGGGCTAGAGGGACAGAAGAGGAAGCTCTGTTGTGCACATAGAGGTCTCTAGCACTACCAGAGTTCCAGCGCTGGATACAATCCTTTATATTGAGCTATTTGCTTGGGAATATGTATATTGAAATGTAATGTTTTTTAATTATTCATGTCTGCCAGGTTGGTGGCATTCTTATAATTTCTGATATATATGTGCTTCCAGCTCTTATCCAATTAAGGCTAGGCTTAGTGTAGGTATTTCACAGGGCAATCCTGTAAGTTTGCTATGTCAGAGGGCCATTTATAATGCCAAATGCCAGTGTAACTTGGTAGCCAGCACAAAAGAGGAAACACCACTCCGGGAAGCATAGAAGAGAGCAACACTGCCAGCACACCACCAGCATCCAGGGCAAGGACATACTCCAATCAATCACAGTTCAGTTGACATATGGTCAACTCTATGATTGGTCCCCACCTCATTGCATATACAACACACAATCTACCAGGCATGATGGTGCCAAGTACATTCCACTAAGGTCCTGCTGTGAAGCAGGCAGGAAGAATCCAGTAACTGAATCCAAGAATCTCCACAGGCTGGGGTTTCCATCCCATTACACTGCTCTTATGCATACTCTGGTTATAAACAATCATTTGCACAACACAAGGTAACAGGAGGAGAAGCATTATAAGACACAAGGGGAGTGGGAGCACAGGGTGAAACGGGGACAGACAAGGGGAAGTTAGAACCTTGTTCTCACAGGAGTAACCTCCATTACTTGCTTGAATAGGACAGGGATTCCCAACCCTTTGGGGCCCAGGAGCACATCTGGAAATCTCAGAAACTGTCGTGGGCACCACAGAATCCCCATTTTGCAGAAGAAAAGCTGGCAATGCTCACAACCATCCCCATCACAATAATACCAGACAAAACATCACAATAAACACAGACAAGAAAGAAGAAAAAACAGGCATTCCCAACCAGACAACCCAACAACACAAACCTCATTGGTTTTAAAAATTGGGAAGGATAGGGGACCTTGGTGGGCACCAGGTGTGGGTGGGTGAGAGAGGCGGGGGACCACACCTAGCTTATAACTTTTGCCCCATCCTCTTCTTGGCCATGCATTTCAAGATCATTTAAACACATACATCACTGTTTCGCTTGGCTTGCCAGCCCTGCTGGTTACCAAGCCCTTCACTTCAGTGGTCTCATTTCTTGCACTCTACCCCCCCAAAAGACTTTCATGGCAGTAGCACCCATTCAGTCTGTCCTCTGAGAGTCATTCCCCTTATTGACATTCCCTGGAGCCTGAGAATAATGAACAGTAGTTAGCAGCTAAACACATAGTCAACCTGGATGCACAGTTGATGTTCATGAAGAAATAATAGAGAAAGGAAAGTGGTGTCACCTGTGTGAAATAAAAAAAAATGTAGTATACAACTGAGAAACACTGGCCTGCAAGTGCTCCAGTTGGAGAACAGCCTTTACCAAAGGTGTCATGAGCTTTGAATAAACTCGATTTCAGGACGCAAGGGAGAAACATGCTAAGAGGAAGGCACACTTGACAAATCCACACCGTAATCAACTCCCACCTGGAAACCAATGTCCCCACTGTGGAAGGACGTGTGGAATTGGCCTCCACAGTCACTTACGGACCCATTGTTAAAACCATGTTTATGGAAGACAATCTTAGTCAGCTACGAGTGATCGCCAAAGAAGAAGATTCTATTTTTTTTAAAAAAAAATATTTTTATTAATTTTCCAATTAAAACCAATTATATCACATTCAATATTTCAAATTATACACATATATATATCAATCAAACCGAATGTTATGCCAAATCATCTAAAGAATTTTTTATTTGGGTTCCCATGCTTCAAGAAATTGGGAATTCCTCGCAACTGTCCACTGCCGTCTTTTTTCTAAAGTTCAAATCGTCCTCCAAGTTCATAATAATCCAGATCTTCCCCTTACAGTCACATAGATGTTTTCCACTTTCATCCGATTGTTTCCCAGCTGCTGAGATAAATATCAAACAAAGTTTCACAGATGTTCTTTCTCCTGTGTGAGTTAATCAGTCCAGCCTCCCCATAAATCTTCTTAATGGAGCTCCCTGTTGCGTCGAAGCAGCACGAAGCAGCGCCATCTTAAAAAGCTCAAATCACTTTCGTTTCCTCTCATAGCTATGAAGATTTACGATCATTATAGAATTTACAGCTTTTCCAGGCAGGAGACCCAAACATCAAACTATAAACTCTTGGTAAATTAATGGATCTCCTTGCTCTATAGCTGAACTTAGCTTCAGGTCGCTGCTCCAATTTAAAGTGCGTCACAGCTCATAAATCCTCCGAACGCGTCCAGAACTCCTTCCGTCCGACTAGGGGGGGGCTTTTCTCATCGGCAACTCCACATCTTTAAAAAATATGCTCAGTAACAACAGTTATAAAGTTCAACTCACACAGTCTTTTGCTTCTCTTTCACTCCAAACAAGCCAGGACATTGCGTCCGGGAAGGTACGAGGCAACAATATGAAGAAAAAAAATAAAAACTCACTTCCCTTATCGCTCCGTCCCCATCAATCCTTCTTCCAGATGCTGTACAATCTTTGACTCCTCTCCCTCAGCAGCATAAATTTCTCAGCAGTAAACAGCGCTTCTTCCCCTCCTTCTGAAGTATGTCCATAGATTTAAGCCTAATTATCTTCTTTAACCATGGAAATCCCCGCCATGCAGATTAGCGTCCGGGAGTCCTGGCCCTCGTAAGTGCTCAGCCCAAGCTCCCCCCACTCCAAAAACAGTCGGAGTGGGTCTGGGGGCATCGCGGGCCAGCGGCCCCTCTCCGTAACCCCCGGAGAGGGTAGGGGGTTGCCATTTACTCCCCTAGCAACCGCCAAATTCCTCACGAAGGTCAGAGAGATGGAAAACAGGTCCGCCATTCCTGCAGGCGGAAACCGGAACCCCAAAGAAGAAGATTCTAGTGCCCTTGAATCATTTTATTTTTAAGGACTTTAAGTGGACTTTGTGCAATGATAGTTTTGGTCATTGATGCCAGGCACCCTTCAGGTTGCACATGAGTGTTTGGGCAGTAGTAGCTGGCATTCACCAAGAGAAAGTTTTGTACGGGATTGCATGATTACCTATATATCTTCTGGTTCAGAGGAGGGTCATCTCCCATCATTTTTTTCCCAGAGAAAAAATTGTTTATCTATATCTAAAACTATTGATCGGGATGTCTTAACTGTAGTATTGATGCCTGTCAGGTTGAGATTAAACTGCAGAACCACATGATAGAGATTGTGTGATATCTTCTATATGCGGACATAAATGGTATAATTTAATGTGAAATGGCTCACAGCAACCCTTTTACCACACAATTAATAGCATGTAAGAGCCTTTTTCAATTTTGTGAAGGCATATTAATCAGATGCTAAAATATCTTGCAGAATTCATATAGATTAAAGCTATTTTAAACTTTGGATTCAGATTTCTTCAGCATTGCACAAGAGGGAGGCATCAGGTATTTGGGAGAATATTCACAGCTTGGTTAGGTCTCCAAAACAGCTCGGTGAGGACTGTGCATGTTCAGTGGCCTCCAAATGCTGAATGACAACTAACTCCTTTGGGCAGTGGAACTAAATAGCAGCATGCTAGCCTCTACCATTGGCCAAGGAAACAAGGGTCAAATGGGAGGCTACACATCTTGCTTGCCAGAAAGAGCATCACTGCAACAGGAAGACCAGCTTTGCCCCTTTCATTGGCCAGTGAAGGTGCAACTACAGGGAGCAGAAACAAGGGAAAAGGTCACTGTGGCTCCATCTGTCAGCCAAAGGAACAAGAGTCACCAACTTACTCAAGCATGAACACCATCAAGGAAAGATCAGTCTGGCCCAAACTGGATATAAATGCTTGTAACACATCACTTTGTTCCAACCTTGAAGAACTTGTTTTCCTCGTCTACCTTCTCCCTTCATTCATCTCCTCTTGTGTTGTTTGAACAGTGGGATACAAAAATAATTAATAAATAGCAGCAGCACACTACTGACTTTTAGTTCTTTTTTTTAATTGTGCAAGGAACCTGGGCTATGTCAGGGGGGGGGGAACCCTCACAGAAGGGCACTTCCAGCTAACTTCTTATAATAGTAGTAGTAGTAGTAGTAGTAGTATACTATTACTATTATTTTATTTATACCCCACCTATCTGGCTAGGTTTCCCCAGCCACTCGAGGTAGCTTCTTAACTTTTGGGGGAGGGGGTAAATCTTGCTTTAGATTATTGGGAAACATATTTTGTGGCCTGATTCTAAGTCTTGGTGCACCAGCAAATAAGCATATGGAATATATTTTGTCTACTGCTTTGCTACTACAAACTCAGAAACCTTTTATTGCTATGTCAATACAGGTACATAGCATTGGGGTTCCAAATTAAGGAGGATTTTGAAAAAGAACATTTAATATATTAGTATCTTTATTTCACAGCTTGGCAGCATTTTGATGTCTCACAGATGCTCTTTTCCACCCCTAACCCCTATTGATAAATTCCTATTTTATCTCTCTCTAGCTGACATTTCCTGTTATCAGTTCAGCATCGTGAAAGCAGTGCTGTGCTTTTCTTTCCAACAACTCCTTCCCATCCCATGGTTTTTCTGTGTTGAGTACCTTTTTGTTTAACCTCTCTTACAGGATCCTCCGACTTCTTCCAGAAGATGCTAAATCCTACTACTGTTTGTTTGTTTTTACATTGCCAGGATCTGCCCTGTTCTCCAAATCTAATCTTGTTTATTGAACATTGGCTTTGAGCTATCCATGAAGAAACTCATGTCTATATTTTATGCAAGATTACCTCTGTTCACAACAATCTATTTATTTACTTATCTATACACCACTTTTATGTCAAAATGGCTTCTAAATGGTTTACAACAATAAAATCATAGAACTGTAGAGCTGGAAGGGATCCTGAGGGTCATCTAGTCCAGTGCCCTGCAATGCAGGAATCCTGCCCACCACCATCCTTGGGTAGGCTTGAACCACCAACCTTCTGGTTTATAGCCAGATGCACTGACCCAATGCACCACAAGCCATTTAAAAAAAAGCCATAATATCAAAATCTTCAATTAAAATATACAATAAACAATAAAAATGTAACAATTAAAACAATAAAATCTGAAGTGTGATTCAGGGGAATTCTTCCTAAACAGATGTGTATTTAGGGGGTAACATAATATTTAATAAAGTATCTTTTAATGCTTATCTGCCCCCCTCTCTCTCTGTGTGTGTGTGTATGTAAAATGAAGAGTTTTGAGTGTGCAAGATACTGATGGAAAGTCAAGAAGAGAGAGCTCTGAACTTTCACTTCCATGTTCCTCTCATTAAAATTAGTGAAGATACATCACTAATTTCCCTAGAGAAGCAATAGTGATAGCTTATTTGTGACATTGGCCAGTCCTCATATCAGACTTATTTGCATGTCTAGTAACAAGTGCTCTTCACTGTAAATGTTGTTGTTGTTTAAATTTGTAGACTTTGCTTCATCTATAGATCTCAGGGTGGTTCACAACATAAAATATATATACAATAAAAACACAAAATACATAATAAAAACAAGAAAAAAGAAATCACACAAACCAGTAAACCCCCTCTCACAAATACATTTAAAGGGGCATTGGGTATTAATCAGCCAAAGGCCAGGTTGAAGGGGAATGTAAAGATGTATAATGAAGGCACCAGCTGAACCTCCCTGGGGAGAGCATTCCACAAATAGGGCTCCACTGCAGAAAAAAGTCTGTTTTCGTGTTGCCACTCTCCAGACCTCTCATGGAGGAGGCACACAAAGAAGACCCTCAAAGGATGATTGCAGGGTCTGGTTAGGTTCATCTAGAGGTGGTCCTTGAGGTACTGTGGTCCTGAGCTGTTTAAGACTTTATAGGTCAAAACCAGCACTTTGGTGGTTCAGGCCCAGAAGCTAATTTGCATCTATTGCTGTCGGGCCAGGATTAGTGGAATATGCTCAAACCATCTTATCCCAGTGAGCAACCTGGCCACCAAATTCTGCATCAGCTGAAGTTTCCAACCCATCTTCAGAGGCAGTAATCTAACCTAGAGGTTACCAGAGCATTGGCAACAGTAGTTTAACTATCCCTGTCCAGATAGAGGCGCAGCTGGGCCACCAGCCAAAGCTAATGGAAGGCACTCAGCGCCATTGAGGCCACCTGAGCCTCAAGCAACCTCAAAGAATCCCAAACTACAGTACCTCTAGCTATGTACCTGCTCCTTCACAGGGAGTGCGACTCCATCAAGAGCAGGCAAACTCCCATCCATCCAGTCTAGGTAATCACTCACTAACAGTGCCTCAGGATTATCTAGATTGAGCTCCAGTTTGTTGGTTCTAGTCTGAGGCAAGAAAATGGTCTGACACATCCGCTGTCGCAGCTGCAGATGTTAAGGAGAAGTAGAGGTGTGTGTCATCAGCATATTGCTGACAATGTACTTCAAATGTCCAGATAACCCCACTCAGCGGTTTCACACAGATGTTAAACAGCATAGGCACAGGGGATAAAATCAAACCCTGAGGAATCCCACCCACAGTGAAGGCTCCTCAAGGCCAGAGAACACTCCCCAAGCATCGCCCTCTGGAAGTGTCCATCCAAGTAGGACTTGGATCATCGCAAAGTCGTGCCAACCACCCCTAACTCAGACAGCTGATCCAGAAAGATACAGAGGTGGTTTTATGGTAGCATGATGGGTGCGGCCACACACTGTGCTGCACTGCAGAGGACACCACAATAATGCTGTAGAAAGGAGTGTGAGAGGGAGTGCGTGAATTTTAGCATTGCACGCAGCGTCAAAATATGAGAGCACAAAGTCTGCTACTGAAGGATACCATGTCAATGGTACAGAATGTCATCAAGAGAATTAACATCATCTGCTACCACAGCAGCGACAAGATCCCAATGGATGAAAGCGATTTTGTCCTCAAATTCTTTGCAAACAAGTCACAGTAAGCTACCATCGGTTCCACCACATTAACCAGAAAAGCTCCGCCAGACAGCATAGTGAGGATTCAAAGGAGGCAGCAAAGTATGCCACACAAAACAAGCAGTCAAGCAAGCGTTTCTCTCAGAGAGAGACAGACACACAAAGACCCAACCATCCCTTGCAGCAGGCAGGGTCAGTCTGGAGAGATGGGATGACTCCTCCCTGGGTTGCAAGTTGAAGACCCTGCCTGCCTCCACTAGGGGGCGTCATCCCATCTCTCCAGGCATCCCCAAACTGTGGCCCTCCAGATGTTTTGGCCTACAACTCCCATGATCCCTAGCTAACAGGACCAGTGGTCAGGGATGACGGGAATTGTAGTCCAAAACATCTGGAGGGCCAAAGTCTGGGAATGCCTGCTCCAGACTGACCCCACCTGCATCTGGTAAAAGGCCTTCAAGCATAAAGCTGGTCCTCCAACATTCACAGCAGATGTTCTCCGGCCTTCTCAAGTTGTCATGCTTGATGAACAAAAAAATCAAGAATGAATGTAGGCCTACAGAGGCAAGCAATGGTTCAGCAGAACCAGCTATTCAGTTAATATTCCTGCCGTTTGGTGGGTATTTCTATATAAAAAAAATTCTACAAATTCCTGCAATCTTATTGAAAAGACATATGGAATATTGCAAATGCAGTTTGACTCTGCATGATAGAAAGAAGGCCGACTTTAAAGCAAATGGGTAAAGTGAACTTGCATCTGCAAATTATGGTCAATAAATATTAATGTGCTTAGTACAGCTTTATAATGTGAACCACATTACTCTTTACATTCTTGACAAGGTTTTGAAAATATATGATATAAATTAATTGTTACTTCGAGCTTCTTATAACTTGGAGTATTTTTTTAACAGATCAAAACAGTAAATGACTTGGCAATTTACTTGCGAGACAAATGAGACCTGAAAGCTTTTAAACTGACAAAAAGACCAACTTTGATTAATATATGTATTTCTTGTTACACAAGCTGACAATTTTCTCTGTGTACAACTTCATCTGTAAATTATTATACGGTGTTCTCTAGGTGTTATCTTAGTGTTTTCTAAGTGTAAGACTTGTTTAGAAGAATGTGCCATCTATTTTGGTGATTCAAGATATACACAGGAGTAAACATTCAATTAGTTCACCTCCTTTCTTTTTGTGTGCTATGTATCTCTGCCCTCCCACCGACCAGAAAGTCTTTGAATTTGATACATTCAAAAAAGATGTGTCCCATGTAAATGTAGGGGCGGGGGCTTCCTTAGGCAATATTTTAGCACACTGCATAGTCCTTTCATGTGGAAATGGGCAGAAAGAGTAGTCTGGAGGAGCAAAGTGATGACAAAAATTATTATTTTTGGAGCAAGGATTGAATCCGCATTTGCTTGTTTATCTTAAAGATTTATATGACGCTTTTCAATTTAAAAATACCAAGTGGTTTACATTGGCAAAATATCAATACAATAAAATCACACCAGACTGCATACATTCACAGTAAAGCAGTGAGCAGAGGACAGTTAAGCCAACATGACAGTAAATAATGTGGAAATGTAACACTGAAGGTGCTGGCTGTCAGCATACTGACAACATACTGATATTTATTCACTGTTTTGTATATGTGAGCTCCAGAGAGTTTAAAGCAGCAAAGTTGAAATGAAAGCAGAGTTGAGCTTGCCTGTGTTGCCTTGGATTTTGGTCTCACTGTACCTTGAATTTTTTGTCTGGCCTCAAGATGTCTGTATCTTTCATACTAAGTTCTCCATATGTATTGGAATAATTGAACAATAATCTGTACCTCAGCGTCATGTTTGAAGTCCTACACGATGGAGATTGAGGGTGATATAGCGCAGCTCATCTTACTGTATGAATTATGGTGTACATAAGGTTGTCTCCCTTCACTCTTGGCCAGATAATACAGGCTGTAGTGAGACTCATTCTCAGAATGAAATTCTATAAACAGTTTGTAAATTAGTTTCATCACGCCTCTCCTACAGTGTCCTCAGGTACAGCTGTAAATATTATTGTATGGTTGGAAACACTTCTGTAGATATATACAGTTAGTAGCCACCTCTGAATCTATAGTCTTACTAACCTTTACAGTGGTACCTCGGTTTGCGACCGCAATCCGTTCCACGGAGCCAGTCGCTCTCCGAATTGGTTGCTCCCTGATGCACGCTTCTGCGCATGCGTGAAGCGCCGACAGAGCGCTTCTGCGTGTGCGTGCACTGCGCAGATCGCTTTCTGCACATCCAAGTGCCGCGGAACCCGGATGTAAACACTTCCGGGTCCGCAGCGATCGGAAACCGAAGCGGTCACAAACGGAGGCGGTCGCAAACCGAGGTTTGACTGCATTTACAAAACTCTGATGATACAAAGGGATGGTGAATTAAGCTAGAAGGTGGAGAGTGAGTTAAACGGACTGAGTAGTTCTGGATAGATGGCAGGGATTTGGGATAGAGTTCTGAGTGCTGTTATTTTTGCAATGGACATAGGACTAGTTTAGCTGTTTATCTGGGCAGTAATACTCTTCACATATCGGAGGAGCATGTACACACCATGGTCTCGCCCATACAAATAGCATACAAATGATGTGATGCGAGCAAAGACTTTCATATGAAAAACGTGATTGCATAATTATTTCCCCGCCTTTTGTGAGAAGGCAAATTAGCATGAATCAGGAAGTACAAGTCTACATCACATGTCTATCATATAACATTGTGTGTGTGTGTGTGTAAGAAAGATGCGCCTGAATATCTGCTACTTGTATATATTGTTACTGCCTAACTGTGCCAGTTTTGTCTGTCTGTGCTTACATTTCAAAATTATCTTGTTTGTTGCAAAAGCATTACTTTACTTTTCAGTTTTATCTTTGTGGCCCAATGATCTCTTCTAAAGCACAGAATTTGAATATGTTTGTTGTATGACATCATATGAAGTCTACTAATCTACAAGTTCTAAACAACACAGTATGCAGAATACTTGCCCACTTGGATCCAAGCTTAATGGAATTTCTGTTTGGCTCTGACTCTTTTCCTTTCCATTATTCCAATAGTGTTCATCCTTTTAAGTGCTGTCTGTCAGGCTCCAAGATCTTCTGTGTAAACTGATCTGTGTTTTGTATAAATGTTTTGTCTGCTGACCAAGAGAGAACACTTGCATTAGGCACATTGATCAATCCACATTGCTTCCTATCATATAGTAGACAATTAATACTTCTTTGTAAAGACTCCCTGGTGCACTTGTTTAGAACTAGATCACTTAACACAGAAACCGCAGGAGTTCCACGTACAAAAAAAAGATAGCTTGGAAAGGGCAAAGCTAAAGAGAGACAGTGCAAGGAAATTGCATCCATGTATCAAGTTAATTTGTATTTCAATAGTCAGGCTTTCTGCCAAATATGTTTTGCAACAGCAACGTTTTCTCTTGAACTAGCACAGAGAAATTCACACACTTTTATTTATTAACATGCCTCATAACAAACAGTAGGAACACGTTTTATAATTTAATTTACTGCTCAACGAAGGAGGCAGTCAAAATCTTTTTTAAAAAGTATATAACCACATTGTCACAGTGGCCGGAGTGGGCTACTTCAGAGTAACGACGCTACGCAGCTCTGCATTTTATTCTTTTATTGGTGCTGCGTATTTACAGTGCTGAAGTCATTGCTATTTACACGGAGTGATGTGGTCAGTCGGTTTCAGAACCTCCGAATGGCTTTTGGCGCGTCTTTCTCCAACACAAAAGCTTTGGCAGACCCATCCTCTTTCCCCTCCTCTTTCTGCGTAATTCCGGAGTTGGGGGGATGGGTCTCCCCCCCTTATTCGCCCCTTCCTGTCCCACCTGGGACCCTGGCTCCTCTACCTTGCCTGAGCCTCGGACCCGACTTCCTGCTTCCCCACTGGCATCGGAACTCTCTCTGCTTTCCCCTGTGCTCGGGGATGGGCTTGAACTCAGGAGGGGAGGGACTTCGCGATATCCCCTGTCCCTCACATCCACCCCCCTCCCAAGCTCTCCTTCACCCCTCCCCAGGTCCCCCCCAGGTGTCGGTGACGACTGGAAGCCTAAGAACTCAGTGCTTTCCGAGCCCGTTGGTGTGAACACCTCCCCCCAGTCCTGCGAGCCCCCCCCCTTCCGCCTGGGAGGACGGGAATCCCAAAAAGTCCGTGGCGTCAGAGCTGGTAGGGGTAAAAATGTTCTGCCAATCTGCTCCTTCCTCTGACTGGGTGGATCTCGGTGACACCCATACCTCATCCTCTGGTTCCTCAAACTCCGCTTCCCAGCGCCATGGTGAACTGCTCTCCCGTGCTTCCTCCCCCTCCCCCTCCCTTTCCATGTGCCAGGGCTTGGGTCTATGGGGAAAGAGGGCGTGAAATTCTTCTACCAGGAATTCCTCCTGTATCTGAGTGGCTGGGACCCATTCATTCTGTGACGGTGGAGCATCCTCCCATGCCATGAGGTACTCCAGGCCCCCCACCCCCCACCTTGAGTCCAGGATGGCCGTGGCCTCATTGAGTTGCTCCCTGCCTTCCCTCTCCCCCCCTCCCTCAGGGGTTTGTTCGCTGCCTCGGAGCCTGCTGCTTTCCCTGTACGGCGACAGCAGCGATCTATGAAACACTGGGTGCACCCTCATGTCCTCTGGCAGTGCCAGCCTGTATGCCACCGGGTTGACCTGTTGCGTGACCGTGAAGGGGCCCAACCTTCTGGGCGCCAGCTTTTTGCACCTCCCTCTGAGGGGAAGGCCCTCCGAGGACAACCAAACTTTGTCCCCCACCCTAATGACCTCCCCCGGTCGCCTGTGGCGATCTGCCCCCTTCTTGTACGCTTCCTTGGCTCTCTCCAAGTGTTCTCTGAGCTGCTGGTGCACCGTCTCCAGTTCCTCTGCCCAATCCTCAGCCTGTGGGCCCTCCTCCTCCTCCTCCCCCTCCCTCTCTGGGAAAGATCTGAGGTCGCGCCCGTAATTGGCCTTAAAGGGCGACACCCCTGTGGAGACGTGCACCGCATTGTTGTAGGCAAATTCTGCCAGTGGCAGGCGATCCACCCAGTCCGTTTGCCGCTGGCTGACGTAGCATCTCAGGTACTGCTGCAGAATGGCGTTGACCCTCTCCGCCTGTCCATTGGTCTGCGGGTGTCTGGCCGTCGACAAGCTGACCTCCACCTGCAGGAGGTTCATGAGCCGCCGCCAGAACCTGGAAACAAATTGGCGGCCACGATCCGAAATAACCCTTAAAGGTAATCCATGCAGTCGGAATACGTGGTCAACAAACAGTTTGGCTGTCTCTTCTGCAGAGACCACCCTGGCACACGGTATAAAGTGGCACATTTTGGACATGAGGTCCACCACCACCAACACTGCGGTCTTGCCCCTGGAAGAAGGCAGATCTGTGATGAAGTCCATGGACACCACTTCCCACGGCCTGTGTGGTGTGGCTAAGGGCTCCAGCAATCCTGCTGGCGCTGCTCTGACCACCTTTGCCCGCTGGCAGGTGTCACAGCCCCGTACATAGTCTCGAACATCTTCCCGCACCCCTGGCCACCAGAAGTGTCTCATGACTAGGTGAGCGGTTTTGTCCCTCCCAAAATGACCCGCCGTTGGGTTGTCGTGCATCTGCTTGAGGACCGTACGTCTAAGCTGGGTGGTGGGCAGGTACAGTGCACCCTTGTAGAAAAGCAGCCCCCTGCGTGCTGCAAAGTCTTTTGCCTGCTCCCCCCCCCTCAGTTCTCTGAAGATGCGGTTGGCAAATTCATCCGCTGCCGTCAGTGCTGTGAGTTCTGCCTCGCTCACCACTGCTGCTCCGCAGGACCATGCTGACGGGGGGAAAATGTGCCTGGGTGCCGGTGGCGCCTCCTCCTCCATGTACTCTGGCTTGCGGGAGAGGGCATCCGCCCTGACATTCTGCTCTCCCGGGATGTAGTGTATGGAGAAGTTGAAGTTCGAGAAGAACTCTGCCCACCGTATCTGCCGCTGGTTGAGCACCCTGGCAGTTCTCCAGAACTCCAGGTTTTTGTGGTCCGTGCACACCTGGATGGGGTGCTTGGCGCCCACCAGGAAGTGTCTCCAGTGCTGGAACGCAGCGTGGATCGCAAGAAGTTCCCGATCAAACACCGTGTAGTTTCGCTCTGGCTGGGTCAACTTCCTGGAGAAGAAGGCACAGGGTCTCCACTCTCTGTTGGCGTCCAGTTGCAACAAAATGGCGCCCACAGCTTTATCAGAAGCATCTGTCTCCACGCGTAGGGGCGCGTCCTGAACCACGTGGAACAGGTTCTGGTCTGAGGCGAACACCCTCTTGAGGCTTTCGAACGCTGCTTGCGCCTCTGGTGTCCACCTGAACTTCTGCTTGCCTCTCAGGCAGTCAGTGATGGGAGCCGTAACGCGAGAGAAGTTCTTGATGAACTTCCTGTAGAAGTTGGCGAAGCCTAGTAGGCGTTGGGCATCTTTGCGCGTCCTGGGGCTGTGCCAGTCCAGGATGGCCTGCACCTTGTCCTTGTCCATCGCCAGCCCCTTGTCTGACAGCTTGTAGCCCAGGAAGTCCACCTCCTTGGTGTGAAACTTGCACTTCTCCAGCTTCACATACAGGTGGTTCTCCTTCAGGCGCTGCAACACCTCCCTGACATCTTTCACATGCTGCAATGGGTCATCGGAATAGATAAGGATGTCATCCAGGAAGACCAAGCATTTCCTGAAGAGGAGGGACCCCAGGACGTGGTGCATGAAGGCCTGGAAGCATGCTGAGCCCCCTTGCAACCCGAAGGGCATCACCAGATATTCAAAAGAGCCCAGAGGCGTGAACATCGTGGTTTTCCATTCATCGCCTTCCCGGATCCTGATCAAGTTGTACGCCCCCCTCAGGTCTAGCTTGGTGAAAATCTTGCCCCTGCGTGCCGCTGTCAGGAGATCATCCACTCTGGGCATGGGGAAAGCCACTGGTTCTGTCACTGAATTCAGCCGTCTAAAATCCACCACAAGACGGCGCTGTTGCGTGTCTTTCTTGTCCACCCAGAAGACCGGGCTGCCCCCTGCTGCCTTGCTTTCTCTGATGAACCCCCGCTTGAGGTTCTTGTCGATGAAAGCGCGCAGATCCTCCAGTTCCTGGTCTGACATGGCGTACAGCTTGGCTGGGGGTATAGTTGCCCCTGGCACCAGGTTGATCTGGCAGTCAAAAGGCCTGTGCGGGGGTAGGTGGTCGGACTCCGCTTCGCTGAAGACCTCCTGCAGGTCCCAGTACGGCTTGGGTATCGCCTCACCCCCTTTGACGTGCATGGTGGCCACCGTGGCTATTGGAGGCCCCTCCCCTGGTTGGTGCTGCATGCAATGTTCCAGACAAAAGTCCGACCCAAACGTGATGCATCGCTGGTGCCAACTGATGGAGGGGTCGTGGCGCGCCAGCCAGCTCATGCCCAAGACGATGGGGGGGGTCTGAGATGGTGGTGACGTTGAATGCCAGTGTCTCTGAGTGCCTTCCCACCGTCATTCTCATGGGGGGGGGGGGTTGATGAGTGATGGCCCCTCCCAGCAGCTCCCTGCCGTCAATGGTTGCCACGTGCAGAGGAAAATCCAGCTGCAGAAGCTGGATCTGGTGCTCTTCTGCAAAGTTTCTCGAGAAGAAGTTCGCTGACGCCCCACTGTCAATTAGGGCGAGGACCGTCAGGGGATAGCCATTTGGGAGCGTGAGCGTCACTTCTAGAACCACTCCTGCTCTGGGAGGGGTGGGCTGGCTCTGCTCCTCTCTGTGCGGGTGGGTGGGCTGGGGCTGTTGTCTGCTGACTGTGCCTGGCTGCTGCCCCTTGTCTCCTGCAGCCAGGCTTTCCCGTTTCCCTGCTGTGGTACTGCGTCAGTGGGGGAGGGCACAACCGTCCCCGCCTTTCCTTGCCACTCCCTGCGATGTGGGCAGTCTCTGACGAGATGCTGGGGGGAGTTGCAGAGAAAGCAATTCCCACCCCTTCCCTCCTTGCGTCTTGGCGCCGCTGGGGTTTGAAAAGCCCGCGCGCGCTATCAATCTGCATGGGTTCCTGGTCCTGGCTGGCCCCAGGCGTGGCTTGGAAGGGTTGTTGGGGGAGTGGCTTCTCCTGCGACCGTGGGAACCAAGCCCGCTTTGCGCGCGTTGCTTGCTTGTCGCTCCACCGGGATTCCTGTCTCACCCCCACCGCCAGAGCCGCTTTGCTCAGCTGATCCATATTACTGGGCTTTGGACCTCTCGAGAGCTCATCCTTCACCTCCTCATGCAACCCCAAGTAGAACGCCGCTTGCATTGGGGGTGACTCTAGTTCCCACCCCAATCTGTGCACCAGCATGGTGAATTTCGCCCAATACGCGCGAACTGTCATATTTCCTTGGCGTAAATTATGAAGTTCCTCCTTAGTCTGGTCCATATGACTATCGGACGAATACATCGTTTTCAAACCTTCTAGAAAAAGTTTGACATTCTTCATGCAAGGATTCTTTGTTGCGATTAACGGTCTTAGCCACTCCCTGGCTGCCCCGGTAAGGTGCTCCACAATAAACGCTACCCGGTGCTCATCATCAGGGAACTCATCGTGGTGCAGCTCAAGAGCATACACAATCTCAGTCTCAAAGCCCTGATATTCCCTCGGGTCTCCATTGAACTTGCTTACTAGGGTCCCGGCTCTCCTTCCTGGCAGCACTTGGACTTGGGGTGCCCCTCCCGCCTTGTTTTTCTCTGCATCCAGCTTGTTTTGGAGGTCTACCGCCACCGCCCTTAATTCCTGCTCTCTTTCCTGTAGCGCTCTCACCTGTTCCGCAAGTTGTAGCCGGTCGTCCTGGACCTTCTTAGTCTCTTCTTTAGCTGCCTTCAATTCCCCCTGCGCCTGCAGCGACAGCTGCTGCAGTTCTTGCTGGGCTTGCTCCGCGATCTGCCGCCATCTCTCCGCCTCTGACACGCTCATCCCGGCAACTCCAAAGTAGCCCAAAAAAGGATTCGGAGGTTGCTGTCACAGTGGCCGGAGTGGGCTACTTCAGAGTAACGACGCTACGCAGCTCTGCATTTTATTCTTTTATTGGTGCTGCGTATTTACAGTGCTGAAGTCATTGCTATTTACACGGAGTGATGTGGTCAGTCGGTTTCAGAACCTCCGAATGGCTTTTGGCGCGTCTTTCTCCAACACAAAAGCTTTGGCAGACCCATCCTCTTTCCCCTCCTCTTTCTGCGTAATTCCGGAGTTGGGGGGATGGGTCTCCCCCCCTTATTCGCCCCTTCCTGTCCCACCTGGGACCCTGGCTCCTCTACCTTGCCTGAGCCTCGGACCCGACTTCCTGCTTCCCACTGCATCGGAACTCTCTCTGCTTTCCCCTGTGCTCGGGGATGGGCTTGAACTCAGGAGGGGAGGGACTTCGCGATATCCCCTGTCCCTCACACACATATATATAGTGGCATAGTTATATGGGTTAAAGGAGAACATATACCATATATACGTATAAGCCTACATTTTCAGCACCAAAAATGTGCTGAAAAAACTGCCCTCAGCTTATATTCGAGTGAGGCGGGCAGTGGTGGAGAAAGGCACAGGACCAGGGGTTCGGAGAAGCACTGCGCTGCGACTCTCCGAACCCCCGTCCTATGCCTGCTCTGTGCGAGGCGGCGGGGAGGGAGAAGCGGCCTTCCCTGCCGCTGACAGCTGGAAAAGGCATAGGGTGGTATTTATTTTTATTTTTGAAATTTACCAGTAGCTGCTGCATTATACTCGAGTCAATAAGTTTTCCCAGTTTTTTTGAGGTAAAATTAGGTACCTCGGCTTATATTCAGGTCGGCTTATACTCAAGTATATACGGTTTTTTATTTTATTTTTATTTTTGTAATTCCTCATTCCCTCATAGGCAATGTGTTAAACACAAAGAAAACACTTACGGTAAATTTTCTTTATGAGTGCCACACAAATGCTGGTGTGGC
>NC_083276.1:36807642-36847642 GCF_963506605.1 Zootoca vivipara
TGTAAGCAGTAACACTATGTTGGGGCGCTGTACTGATTTCATCAATAAAACTTTCAAAACCTCCATCGTGGTAATGGTTAAAGTTCTGAGTTTGAGGAGGAGAATCAGGATATCTTGTGTACGACAGTACCTAAATTGTTCAAATGTTTGTTTTCATGTTTATCGTTAGTGTTTTTGCCATAGTGTCTTAATCCAACTTCTGAACCATTTTCCTTTCCACAGTCCACTCTACTAATAAATGCAGTCATCATTATTTTAGAATGCCATAGTATTGGTTACCAATTTATGATGGACAGTGCTTCTGGTCTTTTTAGGTTATGTACTAATGCTAATTTTACTTTAATATTTAAGTGGTACTTTGTTAATACTTGAAAATGGGGAAAAACTTCAAGCAAACATATATTAAGCCATGTTTAGCTTGCTTCTACAAGACAGAAGGCATTTAGTGGATCTTCACCTAACGTGTGAACACCTTGGCTGTTGTTGTTACCTTGCCTTTTCAAGATGGCTTACAGATAAAAATAAGAATTAATATTACTATTAAGCAAGCTCTAGTGATGTTTTGTTTCAGATGCATGCCTAAAACATTTGTTTTATACAGTCTTTTCTAAAGCATAACTCAACCATTGGTTATTGTGTATCATTGTTCAGATGTTCGCTAAGTATTTTTATGCTGTTTTATGGGTGTGTTATGTTTACCACCCAGATACTTGGTTTCATTGTGCATTATATAAACCTGTAAATAATTAATAAATAGTGCAGATTTATTTGAAGACCCAGGATACATTACAGCAGTGCTGGGATACCTTAGTTGGTTGAGCATGAGACTCAATCTCAGGGTTGTGGGTTTGAGCCCCATTGCAGTGGGTTGGACTAAATTATCCTTGTGGTCTCTTCCAACTCTACAGTTCTATGAATCTATGTATTCTTTAGGTATGTGATCATGTATTTTAAATTCATTTAATCACGTACATTGATCAAAGGTAGGTGTCAAGCTCTCATCTCTAATATGTGTTTTGTCCCCTCATCCCCAGTGTAGAACATGTTGTTACTAAACATGAGCAAGGCTACATGTATGTGTATTTGTATAAATTGACATTGTGGTCCAAGGATCTGCTTCTGGCCATGGAATATTCACTGTATGCCCAAAGCTTCCCATCTGCTATAGCTTGCTCATTCATTTCCATAGAAGAGTGCTCACAAATGCATCCTTTTGTATGTGACTTCCTTTATTTGCAAGTGTGTAATATATGTGCAAGAGGAATATGACCACAGAGAATAGTTAAACATTAAATATGTGACTTGGGTTTCCTTTGTGGATGTTGTATGATGGCACTTACATAGATAGTTAGTTGAGTCACTAAGGGAAGCATGATAGATATAGTTTTGTAGTAAATTAAAAGTTTGAAACAGTAAAGGAAAAGCTTTGCATGTATCCTCAAAATCCAAAAATAGAACTTTGGAAGTCAGCATAGTTTATGGTCTCAAATGATGGTTGAGCTTCAGATCATATAAAACCTTGTAGGTAATTTACTTTGTCCTCTAAAAGCTTTATAGGGCTTGACGTACTTTTGATTTATCCATCTATAGAAATACTTTCCTTTATATTCCTCAAAAAATCTGAAAGGGAGCAAGGTGCGAGGTGGGGTTACAAATAGAAAACTTACTGGAACTGCTGTATCAGGAAATGTTGAGAGACTATGTGAAAATAGATACACACATTTTGCATATGTGACTGTTACTGAGCAGCGTAAATACTGATCTAGTATATTAATCTCTGAAGCATTAGGTTTGAACGTATGAAACCCTAGTTCAGCTACCTGCTTAGCTATGAGGCTAACTCGGTGATCTTGGGCTAGTTTCTCTCTAACCCACACCACAAGAGGGTTATGCGGCTAAAATGCCACTCTTTTGGAGCAAGGGCTGAACAAAGATTTAACAAATTCAGTGTATTTTAAGGAAGAAATCCATTTAAAATATTTACTGGGATTCAAACTGCCATGTACAATGTTCTACATGCTATCACCATGCACACTATTAAGTCTCTCCAGATTAGGTCAGGGGCTTTTTGGAGCATCATCCCATAAGGTTTGAGGGGCTGTCTCCAAAATGAAGAATTATCCACTACCGACCCTTGGTGCAAGGGCACACTTTGTATGTGTGCATGGGACTATCTTGTTCCTAGCCATTATACTACATAGTATCATCTTTAGATTTTATGAATTGGTGACTCTACACAAGTTAGTGAAGCCAAGTGGCTCCAGTTTAATCAATTTATGAACACAGCTAATATTTTTTAAAAAACAAAACAACAAAAATGTGCTTTATTTGTTTCTGAAGGTACGACAGAGCGGGTGTGTTTGATCCAGGGAACAGTGGAAGCATTAAATGCAGTTCATGGCTTCATTGCTGAAAAGATTCGAGAAATGCCTCAAAATGTGGCCAAGACAGAACCAGTTAGCATTCTGCAGCCTCAGACAACCGTCAATCCGGACCGCATCAAACAAGTGAGTTTTGGTTGAGAAAGGAATACACTGCTTTTATATAAAATTTCTTTCAAAGAACCCCTAAGAGATTAACAAGTAAGGCATTCATATGAAATACATCGTGTAATTATGTCAAAAGCTTTTTATCACTTTTTTATCACTAGCTAACTGCTGATTCTTTTCATATGGGAAATGCCCAGTTTTAAGGCTGCTATTCCCCATCATGACTTTGGTATCATCAACAGGATGGTCTCTAGAAGTGTCATGTCTGGATGATAATGTCATACTGTATTTTAATTTCAAGAATTTCCCACCAGATCAAGCACTGTGAAAACAAATCTTGCACAATCTTATTTTGGACAATTGTGCTGTCTTTGAAGTTTGCTAAACAATATTCTTGGCCATTCTATTTCTTAAAAGATAATACCCTATCTTTCTTCCTATATTGCCCTCAAATTAAAGTAAGCTTTCCAAGAAGTGAGTTTAGCTAGATCAAAGCAAATTTTGTTTGCTAATTTGTTTGCATCTTCAATGGTGAATTAGTAGTTTTCAAACTGGGACTAAGCTCCCTTTTGGTGGCACAGGATACCTGAAGAATAGCCAGAATGCTGCAGGGAGGCATAAGATGTTGAGCTCTGAATGGCTACTGACAGAGACCCTCATAGACTCATTGCATTTCTAGGATTGATTGTTTCTTCAATGCCCATCCTCTCATTTGGTTCTGGGTTATTCTAATGATAGTTCTGTATGTGTGGCTTCAGGAGAGAACTAGATATGTTTCTATTCACCTTCTAATTTTGGTATTGGATTAGTACCCCAGTCTACAGATGCTTCTGTGCAACTTTACATGTGATTCCTCATATAGTAATGTATGGAATGCATTATTGATTGGTTAAGCAGGGCCAGAAAGTGATGTAAATTCAGGAAGGAACTGCAGCTTTAAAAGCAAGAGAGGTTGTGGTTAAATGAAAGCAGAACTCTTGCAATATCCTTGTTACTTTGCACATTAGTTAAGATGTATGTCTAGATAGCACAATATTTATATAAAATGGTCAGACATTTGTCAATGAACTAAGCAGTGGGTGCACACATCAAAATTTATACTCTAAAACTATTTAAAGCTATAATTCATATTTTATATGGGACATTATTGATCAGTGTTTTTGCTTTTAGCATGCCTCTAAATGAATAAATGAAAATATTTAAAATATATTCTCTGTTCTTTTTGTGCTTTGCTCAAATAATGTTTTTTGTGCTTTGCTCAAAGGTCAAAGCAGAAACTGGTAAAAACTTAAGAGAGTTCTGTTATATTTCTCTGTTTCAAAAGTTTCCATATATGATAAAGTTAAAATGTTCGTATATAAACTGCCTGCTTCACAAAAAAGAATCATCATTTTAATCTTTAACCCTTGGTTGATAGAAAAATGTATATTACCAATCCAATTTTGGGATCAAACGTACCCTGAGAAAGACTGTGGAATAGTATTAAGCATCACACTACATGCAAGGACATAAATTATACATTTTCTGAGAACATCCCCTTTTCACTAAAACTGTAGTTGCAAAGAGTGTTCAGGATCTTGGTCCACAATATAAAGTATGCAAGACCTACAAGACCTATAATAATAGTCTAATCAAGCTCACAGATACTTATTTATTTAGAATATTTTGGTACCATGGCAACTTACAGGCCCATTTACAAAATCAAGAAATAACTACAAATAAAGTAACAGCAGGATGTTTTGAAAAACTATTAATTCATTAAAAAGCATGGGGAAGTGAAGCCTGGCACAAAAAGGTAACATGAAGGCTCCTGAAGGCAACCATTTGCGAAATGTGTTAAATTTAAATGTGCTAAATTTATTTAATTAGTTAATTGAATTTGTATACCACCCTTCATCCAAAGATCACAGGGCGGTTCACAACATAAAAATATAAAATGAGGACACAACATAATAAAAGAAAAAGGCCATAGAATGCCAATCAACCACAGGCCTGGTTGAAGGGACACCTGCCAAGGTGAGGGTGTAGGTTGCTCGCAAACATTTACAGACTCAAGTTGTGGTCAAAATAACCCGAAAGCAAAATCAGTAAGTATTGTTCAACATAAACTCTGCAAAAAACTATGATGAAAAGGTAGTTTTTCTGGGTCAAAAGGAAGGTTCTAACTAGGGGGGGAAATGTTTTTTTTTTTATTAAAAAAAATCAAGTTTGTGCAAAAAGAGCTTGTACACCTGTACTACTGACCCCCTAAACTTGTTCTTAGTGATATTAAGGATGGTATTGAAACAGTTATGAAAACAGGCACAATATCATATTTATGTTCTTTTCTCTCAAGAAATTGAAAGAATAAGTTCTGGTCATGCAGAGCAATCGAAACCTCCTTTACAACAGTCGGGGGTTGTATTTGGCAGAGGTGTTCCTCAGCCAGTCCTGCCAGCCTTCATTTGGGGATGTGCTGAAGGAGGAGTTTGAGCTGGCCCAGAATCTGTTGAAACCATATCACTGCCTGTCCCTCCACCTTAAGCTCCAGCCACTGTACGTGGCAGGGCTGTCCATGTGGCAGTGGCCTTGGTGCTTTAAAGCCCCACCAGCCCGGGAGGAGTTTGAATTGCTCCATAAGAATTTTAGCAACGTGAACAATATCTAAATAGCAGTATTAAGTGAAATCACTTTGATTCCTAACAGCTAACAACAGTAGGTATTACTCGATAGTAATAGATTCAATTACTATAATAGATAGATATTACTGGGTACCCTATTAACCCCAAAAGTTATAAGATTAAAAACATAGGTTTCCCACCCTCAGGATTAGATTTAAGAGGGAAGTCCCTGAAACACCGCATGGCAATTCATACTCCATGATATGTGAAGAATACCTGAAGCATAGAGTTGTAGAATATTAAACAAAGTTTTATTAATTTTTCCACAGCACTGTCAAGGTACATTTGGTCTCATGCACTTACTGAAGGTTAAGAGCGCAATTATTATTTATATAAATGATCATCCTAGTTCCAAATTAAATATATTGTTTAAAAATGTTAGGCAAATTAATATTAAGCAGCTGTCTCTCTAAATTATTTGAATAATATGCTTTATAAATTTGTATTTAAAAATTGAAACCATCTTATTGGGTCTTGCATTTTAGTTACATACTACTAATTCTGTTAATTCTACCATAAAGTTTGATCATTAAATAGTTGCATTAGGTCTGATCACCTAGATCAGTTATTGGCCATTTTGCCAATATTCCTTTTTTGGGTAGGGTTATCGAGAGAGTAATACCAGCAAAACTACTCATTCTTTGCATGGGAACAATTATCTTGACCTATTTCAATTTGGATTCAGATCTAGTTTCAGGACTGAATCATCCTTGGATGTCCTGCTAGATGACGGGGGTAGGTAATGTCACCCTGTTGCTTTTACATTTGGTATCATTGACCATGGTATCTTGGAGTGGCTCTATGGGGTGGGAATTGGTGACACTATATTTCAGTGATTCTGTTCCTGCCTTCAGAACCATTCACAAAGAGTGATTTTGAGCGGCTGTCTGTTGGTCCCCTAGTGTTTGCACTGTGGTGTCCCTCAGGGTAGCATGTTGTCCCCCATGCTTTTAAATATCTATTTGAAGCTGTTGGGAGCAGACATTAGCTGTTTTGGAGTAAGGTGTCAGCAGAATGCTGATGATACCCAGCTGTACTTCTCTGTAACATCTCAATCTGGCAAGGCCATGCATGTTATAGGCCTCATCTAGAGTCAGTGATGGGCTAGATAATGGCCAGTAAACTGAAGTTGAATCCTGGTAAGATGGAAGACCCCATAGGTAATCAGTTTCCAAGTTCAAGAAATTTGCAGGTTGTCTATTCTTGACAGGGCTTTACTCTCCCTGAAGGAACAGGTGCATAGCTTGGAAGTACCCTTAGATTCAGGACTGTCCCTGGAGACATGTTTGTCACCAGTGTCTAAGAGTGCTTTTTTTCTTTCTTCAGCTGGTTGGCCAGCTATGGCTTTTCCTGGCCAGGGGCAGCATAGCCACTATGGTAAAGGCCTTGGTAACCTCTAAACAAGACTATTGTACTGTGTTCTACATGGGGCATTGAGGTTGGTTTCAAAATTCTGGCTAGTGTAGAATGCTGAAACCTGGTTTTGTCAGAACAGCTCCATGTCAGCATATTACATTGGTGCTGAAAACTCTTCAGTGGCTACCAGTACATTACAAAACCAAGTTCAAGGTATTACTGTTAGTATCTAAAGCCCTAAAAGACTGAAGGACTGCTTTGTCCCTTACACACAGTCCAGATCACTACGATCATCTGAAGAAGCCCTCCTAATTGTCACCTAGTTATCTTACATTTGTTTAGATTTTACGTGAGCTACGGCTTTTGACGTAGTGGTACCAATACTTTGGAACTTTGCTCATAGTGAAATCAGACCAGCATCTACAATTTTGATATTTCATCACTGGCTGAAAATGTTTTTGTTTTGCCAAACGTTTTTAGAAAATTAATTTAATTCAGTGTTGGTCATTTGTTCTGCATTTCCTGATGTTTTAATAATTTTATTGTACACCACCATGGCTTTTTTTAAAAATGAGTTGACGGTTTATAAATGTTCTTATAAAAATAAAAAATTAAATATAAATGACTGCTAGTATCCTTATTTTGTACAATAATCTCTAACATTTCAGACTATGAAGAAAAATAGCTACACAAGATCACCATCAGATTTGTAACTTATTTGTATTAATTACGGGGGTGTGTGCAATATCAGCTGCCCTTCTATATAACAATTTTTCTTCACAAAAGAGTCTGATTGGAATTAAGAGTTTGAAATTTGAATTTGGCCTTTGTGTTCTATAGATTGCAAAAGTTATAATATTTGTGGGTGTTTAAATTTAGAAAAAGTATGCACTGTGTGTAGAAAGTGGGTCAATATATATTTTTCTTCCTCTTTCATAATACTAGAACCTACAAAGTTGGAACTACAAAACGTTCTTCACGTACCACATTTTTAACTTATAGAAGCTGCTATCACAAGATGTGACCACCAGTTTAGGTGGTTTTAAAAGCGGATTTGACAAATCCATGAACTATAAGGTTGTCAGTCGTGATTGTTATATGCCAATTTCCAGATTAGAGGAAGGATGCCTCTGAATATCAGTTGCTGAGAAACAGTAATGGAAGTAGATCATTGCCCTCATGTCCTGCTTACAGGCTTCTCAGGGGCATCTGGACACTGTGGGAAACAGGATGATAGATTAGATAGACATTTGGACTGATTCTGCAGGGATCTTAATTTTCCAGGTTTTTCTCAGCCACCCAAGGAAGGCATGGTTGCCCTTCTCTTATTATTAAGAATAGCATAACAAGAATATTGGGAAGACATCATGTGACATAAGATAGCAGCAACCTTGTGTAAGAGGTAACTTCATGTTTGTGTGTGGTTCAGGAGGGGATTGCTCTAACGTCTGTTAGGCAGCATTTCATTATCTCCCCCACCCCTGTAGCTGCTTATCATTTTCAATAGTTCAAAATCCATTAGCAAATTTACTTAACATTCCAGGTTTGTTTTACAGTCGTGATATTTATAAGATAGAAATTGGGACTCTTGTTTCTGAGCTGGTATAGGAAGTATAATATCTCAAGACAGACCTTTTTGCCTTAATAGTTTTTAGTGTAGTGCAAATGATTAAAATATGAAAGCAGCCTTAGAAATTGAACACTAACTATATATATTAGTTTCAGAGTAAAGAAAAAGCAGTAAATGCACATTTGCAAATGTAATAGTTTGGATTCAGTATCTCAGAACCAGTGCATAAGAATTTAAAACACTTCTGAAAATTGCCCATTTATCTAAAAGCATCATGGTACTATTCTCTGCCTGGAATGCAGTGATTACATTCATGCCTGGAGATCCAAAGTATCTAGATTCCATTTCATTTAGCCTCTAGGTTTTCCTGTGGAAGGAACAGTGGTTGCTTTCATTTCTTTCAATAGTATCACAGGCATAGGGGCAGAGTATGCAGGGCTTTGGGGAGATAGAATCCTACTGTAAGTTCCATGTCAGGCATCCGTCAAAATCTCTAAAAGATTTTTCAGGCCTGGAAGGATGCACAGGGCATGAATCTTAGCCCACCCCATTAAGAACTAGTATGAAAGCAGTCTCTGCTGAACTAAATACTGGATCTGACAAAGTCCTCTGTTTTGTTCCAACTGCCTAGAATAATATGTTGGAAAAGTGATTAAAAAGTGATAGTTGGGGAGGAGTGATCACAGTTTAATAATTTAACCAGTTTAATAATCCATGAGTCTGGATTGTGAACTAACTTCACATACAGTATTTGATCAGACATTCATCACTACCAGAAAAAAGGACAATAAAGAAGTTTACAGCTCATAGATTGTAACTTACGCTAGCTAAAATGGCTGTTCTGTGAGGTGATAAAAAGTGCCCTGTATTTTTGTTAATTACAGCTATGTGCATTATAAAAAGTTAGCATAAGGCAGGGAAAAAGTTACAGTAGCCCAGCATAAACTACAAGTGGTTGTAATATTATGTACCAAATATGCATTAGTTCCCCAGGGTATGAGTAATGTATTATTTGACTATTGCTATTTTAGTTTTCCATTTTGAGATTTACTTGAGGTCAATTCAGACATAATGTTAGTCACCATCTGAAATCACCCCAGAAAGATGGTCTGCTAGAAAGCTCAGTAAACTACAGCCAAGGATCAGTTATCACAGATTCTCTTGTTGAAAGTAAGGTACAGTGTACCTGTAACTGTAAGGCAAGAGGGGTGACATAAAGTTTCCAGCTCTTAAGTAAAGGATGACTAACCCATATGGCAATTCCTGCCATCCCTAACCATTGGCCATGCTGGCTGAGTTTCAGTCTAACAACATCTGAAGAGGCAGAGGTTAGCGACCCCTGGCTTACATACTCAAGTGGTTTTTGAAATAGTATCTGGTTCCTAATTTTAAAATACTATGTTTTACTATCAATAAATGGAAGAGCGTTGCACAGGGTGGGCATCACTGTCAAGAAGGCCCTCTGTCTGGTTCCCTGTAACTTCACTTCTCGCAGTGAGGGAACCGCCAGAAGGCCCTCAGATCTGGACCTCAGGATTGAACGACGGGGGTGGAGACACTCCTTCAGGTATACAGGACCGAGGCTCTTTAGGGCTTTAAAGGTCAGCACCCACACTTGTAGTCAGAAACATAGTGGGAGCCAGTGTAGATCCTTTATGACCAGTGTTATATGGTCCCAGGGGCCACTCCCAGTCACCAACCTAGTTGTCACATTCTGGATTGGTTGTAGTTTCAGAGTCACCTTCAAAGAAAAATCTTTCTGAATGTACAAACCCTTTACTTGTGCCGCAAGAACTAAAGTCTGGAAAACAACAAAAGAAAAGAAAAATAGTTCAGCAGCAAGAATATTTAGCAAAGAATATTCTGCTACCAAGTTTTTGTAGCTTCAAAAATGAGATCATAGAAAATGCTGATAAGTTCTTTACTGTAGTCTTGCTTGAAGGCAGCTAATAATTACTGGAAAGCTGCACTGATAGTATGAATACTTCAGTGTTAATAAATGGAAATTCTTTAAAGTGAATTAATCTTATGATTTCTAATCACTTTCTACATCTCATTACCAGAAGTCTAATAATTTTTAAATGCAACCATTTGCCTAATGCAAAAGACTAATTTTTTTAAAGTTTTTTCCTCTATATATAGTAATTCAAACTTACTGAATTGCTTCCAGCTTTCTTTAATATGCCTAAAACTATGTGTTATTGAGATATTTATGAAGTACAGCACATCATACAGATAACACAGAATTTCCATTCATATAACAAAATATATTTTTAAGCAGCAAGCACTCATTTATGAATTTGAAGAAAATAAATCTTTTTTTAGTGACTACGTACACTCCCACACATGAATGATAGCTTTGTTCTAAGTAAGATCTTCTTACAAAGCAAAGATGATTAGACATCACAAGAACATGTTTTGGTCATTAACAGGTTTCTTTCCATAGTTGTCAACTTCCACATTGAAAAATAAGGGATCAGCAGACTCACCCAGTGGCGTGGCACCAAAAGTCGTTTCTGCACATAAATATGCAGGCTCCCAGACAGCAGCTCACGGCTTTTTAAAAATTTACATACCACTTTGTTGAAGAGTGTTATACTGTTAGAATGCATTTTTAAAACAGATCTTTTTCAATCCTTCTAAGCACTTTCTCAACCACCTTGCTAATATGGTGATAATTGGAAAGGTGTTTCTTTTTAATGTAGCTGAAAAAGCATTTTAGCACTAACAAAACATTGATTAAAAACTTTGGTAATACAATGGCTCCCACCACAAAGATTATACTAAATTTGTGCTATAATACGATCACCAATACATCATGGTTGGATGATGGCCTTGTGTGAAAGCTCCGTAAAAAGCATGGCAATTCCACACAAAACACCTAGTGTGGCACCACCCCTTCCATTTGGTATGCTTCTAGCTGACAAGCAAGCAAAGGCTAAGAGCTAATGGCATTTGGGCTTATTTGTCAAGATGAGCCTCTGCCCTCTATTGAAATGAAGAGCAGGCTCCAAGCTATGGGATTTGATGATCTGCCAAGCTTGTTTCCCTTGACACCTAATTTTTTTAAGGCAACAAACTGCCACTCAGCATCTTTATGACTGTCTCCATAACACAGTACATCCAGCATCTACTTCGTTTTCTTTTGGATGTTTTTACTAACTACTCTTAGATATAGTTCTTGCTGGTATTCATCCTTGCAGATCCATTTTTCCAAATATTTGGAAGGAATCAGATTCAGTGCTATCTAATGGGATCAGTACATTTGTACAGCTTTGTGATCATCAAGTTTTCTAGGGGTTGGAATGTGAATGTGAATTGAACCCATCAGTAGACATTAGTTTGTTTTAGGGTGTGTTGAAGACTCCTCAGTGAGGCAGCAGCTGGAGGTGCAGCAGGCCTCACTTCAAAGATTTGATGAACTGCGAATGTCTTGTTCTTTTAGGTAGGTGTGTGTGTGTGTGTGTGTGTGTGTGTGTGTGTGTGTGTGTGTGTGTGTTGTATCCGCATGTGTTTCGTACCTAAATTTATTAAGCAGAGGCAACAGTTTTCCTGTGTCCAGCTTACGTATAAGTGTTTTTATCTTGTATTATGTTGTGAACCACCCTGAGATCTACAGATGATGGGCGGTATACCAATTCAATAAATTTAAAAATAAAAATAGAGACCTGTTAAAAATTTGTTGCCAAGTAGGGATAGACAAACATATTCACACTTTGTAATGTCATAAATGTACATTGCAGTAACAGCTTTCTTTCGTTTAAAATGTATTATGGGTAAGAAGTCTAAAATATTATTTTACAAAATGCAACATATATATGAGAAAGAGAGTCTTTCATCAATAGTATGAAGTTTTCATGTTATTTTAGATTCTAATCTCATTCTGCTGGCTTCCTTTGAGTCACACATAGTTTTGAGTCTATTCTTTGGGTATAGGAACTTCATGAGATTAGCTGTTTGCATATGAGGATGCAATTTGATCATATTTTTTTTTAAAAATCATTTTTATCTTTGATTTTATCCTTCAGGAAGAGGGTATATATGTGTTGAGGTTTATTATGTCATTTTAAAGAACAGTTACACTATTTTCTTCCTCCACCACCTCTGATATTTTCATTATATCATTAACAGTAATTTAACAGTCACAGTATTTTTTTTAGATTTTTTAAAAAATGGAATAGAACAAATATTACAGTTTTTGTATAAGAACAGTGTCTCAACAAATTACAGATTAACCAAAAGGTGAGAGGGGAAGTATTTCTTTAATCTGTAGTTTGTTGAAACATTGTCATTAATTATTATTATTATTATTATTATTATTATTATTATTATTAACCTGCCCTTCTCCCTAAGGTCCCAGAGTGGGTTACAACATTGAAACACCATATTTAAAACAACTTACAATCACAGAAATAGAGTGAGTCACCTTATTCACCTCAAGTATCAAAAGCCAGTGTAAAGATGCATGTCTTTCACAACTTAGGGGCTGCCACAGGTAATTCCCTCTCGCTGGCCACCCCCACCTGCTAGCCTTTGAGCTGTATTAGGGCTGTGCATAGATTCTCTGATTTGGAAATCTGGGTCATTTCTTACTTTAACTGCATCCAGTGCAGAACTATATAATATACAAATTGTATTACAAAAATATATAAACATATCCTTGTCATCTTCTAAACATAGCTGCCAAGTTTTCCCCTTTCTCGCGAGGAAGCCTATTCAGCATAAGGGAAAATCCCTTAAAAAAGGGGATAACTTGGCAGCTATGCTTCTAAATTATTTCCAATGATGTATATGGCTGAATATTTTCTTTTATCTAATTACGGTATTCCAGTATGCAATAAGCCTATTCTATTTTAATTGTCAAGTTATCTACCATCCCTCACAATATTAATCAAATTTACCTTATGAGCTAATTTCCACAATCTTATTATCCTGTCTTCTAGCATAGGAATAAATATTTTTCTCCATTGTACTATAGAGTACCACACATTGCTCAGGATTTCTAAGAAACACCAAAATCTTGAGATTTATAAATGCAATATATATATATATTTAGTTCCTTATTTTTTAAAAAAAATCATTCTAATGTTGCTGGATAAACAATAATATACAATCCTGCCAAATGTGGTTAAAATCAGTCAGTTTTAAAAGTTTCACTCCACGATCTTGGTTGGCTGTAGCTGGATGCTATTGCCAGACAGATGGTTCTCAATCTCAGGAACCATCATGCAAAATTTGGTGATTCTCCTGCTTCAGCTGACACCAAATTCAGTAGTGCCAAGTCCACTCACAGGGGCAATCCAAAAAGAAAGATATAATCACAGTCCAAGGACAAAGAATACAAACAACACATGAGGTAAAGTCTGGAAGCAGTCTTAGGTTTGATCCCATTTGCTAGCTAAGGCCTATCAGAAGACTCATACAAGAGTATTGATCCAGTACTGTACTTTATCAGGAACTCAAGGCTTTTAACAATGAGCCTTAATTCAGAGCCCAGCTGCAGGCCATTTGGATTGTCTGAGGAATCTCACCTGCTCATGAGGAGACTGCACCTTTAGGCATTGCAACTCCGCTGGGCTCTGTGTGTCTTACGGAGAAGAGTGGGGTGTCGTGATCCCCGAAGACCCTGGATACCTCTGCTCTGTTTTGCTGTTCATTGACACAGCCTGCTCCTCTATAATGTGTGCTTTCAGGAATAACACATCCACCTCGGAAGAGGATTTCTCCTGTGGCATAACACTTACGATACCTTCAGAGGTGTCCAAATCAGTGCAGTTTTGAGAGGTTCAATCTGACAACTTGATTCAAAGTGGCATTTGATGTATTGAAACATAGACCAGACTGTGCTCTTCAATCTCAAGATCCATCACACAAAATTGGGTTAAGATATATTGGGTGTTCTAATTCATAGCGAACAGATGGGCAGGCAAAAAAACAACTTTCCAAAATTGCTGTGTGAGCAACTGTTAATCACCAGTTCCTTAACATGTGATATTACTAATAGTTTTACCAGTATATCATAACCTCTTATGAGTTTAATTTCATTAATTATAGTATTCTAAACTAACGTTCTTTTAGAACATGACCAATAACTGTGAAGCATATCTGCATTCCATGATCCACATCTCCAACAAATAATCGCTGTGTCAATATATGAACATCTCAGCTGTGCTGGTGCAATGGAATAATAGTTCATAAAAACTTCCTTCTAAATTTGTATGCATTGTTGAGGAATATGTTGTCGAATCCATTTCAATACACCTTGGATGTTTTGTATTAATTATTTATCCCAATTATTTTGATAAGTATTTCTTGATGTATCCAAGCTTGATGTATCCATGATATATGTTTTACTCAAATGTTGTTGTGTCTGCTCTGCTATCATTAAGATTTCATTTCATTTTGATGAAAGAAGTTGCACATTTTTTAATGACAGACAAAAATAGAGGGAATATATGGCAATTTTCCTGACTACATTTACAAATGATTTTTTAAATGTTCTTGCTTTATTATTTTGTGAAGATATGTCAGCAACTGCAGAAAAAGAACCTACTCAAGCTAGTCGGTATTGAGAATGTTGACATGCTAAATATATATGTGGTTATTGTTTTTTAGGCTAATTATTTCTGTTCAGTGTAAGCTTTTGATTTGCTTACTCTTTCACCAGAAGTATCAACAACTGAAATTTTATTCATACTACTATGTGTAGTTCTTCAACAAGCAGCATTTATATTTTCAATTGGTGTTCTTGTTTTTTAATATAACATATCCACCAATGAAATCATTTTATATAGGGTTACTCTGATATTGTCATACTGTAGTTTCCATGACATTGTCATAGTTTCCGTATGTATTTGTGACAATAAGGTATCTAAAATCAGTACACGTGAATGTTTATTAAGACATTGCACATATATGGCCATTAGTGTTCAGAGTTCGAATTTTGCGCTCAGCCATGGCTATAGCCTTCTTCTACCTCTTCTCCTCATAAATTGTGGATAAAGACTTTTGATAGGCACTGCAGCTCTTGTTTCGCCTTGCTGGAGACTGCATTCCTTGGAGAACAGTAATCTTGCAAGAACACTTGTTTTCCTCTCTTTCAACAATTACAGCCATGAATAGCTAAAATCACTACCTATTATAGAAAGGAACTATTATATACAGATTTTTCCCCCTCAAGATTGTTGTGACAATGCTATTTTCTATAAGAAAAATCTTAACACTTAAGATAAAACAAAAAGTGACCAAAGGAATTATAGGTTCCTTGGCATATCTGTCCCTGTGAAGTTAGTGTAATACAATCATTTTATAAGTACCTACATGAAAGTGGAGTAATTAATAGCATTCATGACAGAGCCATCTCATTTCCTTAGTTTGATTAAGTATCAAGGCGAAAAGAGAAGAGGTTTGAAGTGTTTGAACTTAAGGCTTTCTATCTAGATTATATCCTCTAATAATGAAAGCACAAGAAACATTAGCTGGAAGGTCTATTGTAAGTTTGTGTGCAATGAAATCAAATACATGAATATAAGATGTGGCACAAGCAGCAGTGCTTCTGGAAAATATGTAGGTATCAAGCCCTGGCCTTACTATATGCTATTACCTGTGCTATTTTTCTAGAAAAAGAGGTGCCAGAGGTGCTCATCATGAATGCCTCCCTTGTTCTCTTATAATGGCAATGGCACCCACCTGAGAGGTGTCAGAACTGAGTTCTGGTGAGTTCCGGCTGAAAAAATAAGCCCTGGCTATTACTTAATTTTTATGCTGGAACAGCTAGCTGAATACTCCTCAGTTTGTTCCTCCTTCAATGCAGAATCAGTTCATTGTTCTGTCTATAGAATGAATAGTTTTAAAACCATATGACGAGAGAAAATTAGCAAAGCATTCATGCCTATAATAGCAGTTAAGAAATTAACTCAGCTATTTTTAGAAGCTGTTGAATTTCCTTTACAGGTTTTCAAAGGAAGAGGACCTAAGTACATAGCTGCCAAGTTTTCCCTTTTCTCGCGAGGAAGCCTATTCAGCATAAGGGGAAATCCCTTAAAAAAAGGGATAACTTGGCAGCTATGCCTAAGTATAGTATGTTCTTCTAAACAGGAAGATGATCCATTGGATTGCCTCCAACTATTATTCCAATTCATGGGTAGCATTCCATGATGGGGTGTAGATTTCAATTTAATGTGCCCTCTGTTATCTGCCTTCTCGTCTTATAAACTAAGCTACAAAATATTTAACTATTAGACAGTAACTTTATCATGCACCCTTTGGTTGGTTTCAGATAGACATTCAAGCTAGTTAGAAAGCATTTCTGCATAAAAAATTTTTTCTAAGGAAATTCATAGGTATTTGATTTGTTTTTAAATAACTGAAATTTAAGCAGAAGTATAATTACATTACTGATGTCTCAGAGCTGCTTTACACTTTACAGCTGTTACATTGGTCCTCGCCGAAAAATATTCCAGCATGGTGGCCATCTCAGGAACTGTAACATTTACTGTATGGATTAACCATTCCTGGAGATGGTTTTAGACATATATTGATACATTTTATAAATTACTCACTGTAAAATATTTAGATTCCTTTTTTTCCTTACATTATTGTTGCCTCCGTTTCAGATATGTGAGAATAGTCAGAATTCTGTTGATCTTATTTTTCAAAAACAAAAAACCCCAACCATTCAATCTAGAATTGAAGGATAGCTGCCTCAATAGAATTTAAAACCTGTCCATTGTGATCAGATCATATTGGAGCCTGTGCATTTATTTCAAATCAATGCTTTTTCCTTAGCGTGTTAAAATTATGCTGTATGTTTTAAGAAAAATATTAACACAGAATAAATATTTGTTTTAAACATCAACTAATGCTACCTTATTAACAATTTGTCTTAAAGTTTAGTATTTATAACATAAATGATAAGCATATTGGTGCAGTTCTGTCGCAATGTTTTTAATTGTTATGTTATCCATTGCATGACTTGCTTTTAAGAAAGAACAATAAATATTGTAGAAATGTTTTGCTTTATTACCTTTGGGTTGCATCCAGACTTGCTGTTCCATTCATATAAGGGATGAAGATCTAGTGGAGTTTCCCACAGGAGGAAGAAAGCAAGGTGATTTTCACCAGTTCTTCCTTTCTCTTTACAACCCCCAGCACCACCTCCATTGCTGGTCCCACATCTTCAACCCTACAGAACGATATTTCAGGGTGCATCAGGAGCTGCGGAGGGGGGAATAAGTGAAAATCACCCCCTTTCTCTAGCAGAGCATCCTGTGGATGAAGTTCTGGATCCAACCATTTGGCTGTATTTTTTGTATTATATGGATCACTAAATATACATGGAGTCAACGTTATAAGACAAAAATCCAGATGCAATGAGACGGAGAATATTATATCAGATAAAAACTTCGACATCTGCTCATTGAACTTGTTGGAATTTGTATTTGCTTCTACTGGTTTTTACTTTCCCTTAGAATCAAGTATGGGAAAGAAAATATTATTCATATGGTCAGCATATTTATTTATTTTTATTTTGTGAGTTTACCATCTTAATTTTAAGCCATTAATTTGTTTTACATGCATATGCATGCATACTTACATGCATTAGTTATTTGCTTAATTGGCATTAAATTCCATTAAGTTCCAATGAGAAAGAAAAAATTAGGTCTCAGGCTTTTTCTCTTTAATTTTCAATTACATTACATTTGTTTATTTATTTATTTTAACTGTTCAGTCTAAGGCTTGTTGAGGTTGATTTGCTCCTGAACTGCTTTGTTCCCAGACATTGCCATCATCCCCAACTACCACCAAGTCCTCTCCATCTGATCCCATGACCACCTCCAGAGCTAATCAGGTACAGTATCATTCTACCATCTACACCATACTTTTCACGAGCGGCAGCTTGCAAACTGGAGAAAAAGATATGGTGGGTTAAGGTTTTATTTGTTCATTTGCATATATACACCCATAATCATGGATATCTAATGCTGTTGTATAAATAATATTATTTTTAATTTGGTAAATGAAATACATAAAAAAAATCTATTTTAAGATACCTGTATGTAACATTTGTTGTTGCAATCCAAGTAGCCCTTGAGGGGCAAATAGAGCTTGCTTCTGCTCATCGGATATTCTCACTTCTACCCCCCACCCCCAACAGCTGTTCTTTAGGTTACACTGGGGGATTGTTGAATTGGCCAAGGCTTCCCAAGCAGCTCGGGGTGCTGCTGTCAGGGGGGGAAATGATTCAAAAATTGTGGAGCATATACAGAGCTCAGCATGCAGCCCTTTGGACTAAGGTCTATATGTATAATGTATCTTTCACAGTGTGGGTTGATAGACTGTGCTTGTTTATAAAGAAGAATATGTTTCCTATAATAGCATGCCTGTATACACATTGGGGGGGGGGGCTTATGAGAAGTTATAGTCCTAGAATAGAATAAAATGAATAAATGAATAAGTAGTTATAGTCCTAGTCTAAAAGAAATTTGTTTTGTAATATCCATGTTCAAGGCTATTTTAGCTTGAGCAGGTAGGTAGCCGTGTTGGTCTGAGTCGAAGCAAAATAAAAAAATTCCTTCAGTAGCACCTTAAAGACCAACTAAGTTTATATTTTGGTATGAGCTTTCGTGTGCATGTGCATGCACACGAAAGCTCATACCAAAATATAAACTTAGTTGGTCTTTAAGGTGCTACTGAAGGAATTTTTTTATTTAGCTTGAGCAAGTAATGATTATTTTCTTATTCTATGTTCTTTAATGCACAACCTTATTTTTAATTCATAGTCTTTAGTACTGACATTTATTAAGCTCATAAGCAATTTATTTACTTCTCATTCTGTACATCATAGAATAATATTTAGGATATTTAGATCTTTATTGATAATTTTAATATTTCTTGTCAATCACTTAGAAGTTTCCCTACAATCAAGCTTTATATATAATTTGTTAAATAAAAAATGAAATACAAAAGGTGTATTTTGCTTTTATTTTATATCCCAAGCTGGAACATTGGTAAAAAAAGAAAGAAACTAAAACCAAAGATGTTTTTCTATTTGTGCAAGCAGGAAACTAAGAGAACTATTTTAGCATTGTAAGAAATATTTCACAAGCATGTGCAAGACAGCATGAGCAGCTGTTTTCCTTTCCTTCCAACTCATGGTTCTTTGCCTCCAACCCTGTGTAATTCTTTGAATAACAATCAGACACATTTTCATCTAAAAATGTTATATTCTTTTTGAGGATTTTGGTAAAAACATTTAAATCTAAAGCATTTAAAACGAAGCATGTTGAATTTCTTGTGCTCTGTATTAAGAGCCAGTATTTGTTGGAGTACATGACTGACAAACAAATTGGGGGGGGGGGGGTGGCTGCCTTTTTCATGCCCTACTTTTAAGCTTCCACCATCTAACTGGATATAGGATGCTGGACTAGATTCTGGAGGACACTGCTCTGATGCAGCAAGGCAATTCTTTCTTGTGATACAAACCAAGCAGTAATCTCTCTGCAATTTGCTGGTGATATGAATCAGTCCAACAAAATTAAACTGGCAAAACAAAAAGTATCATCCAAGAAAGAAAGAGGATAGTCAAGTATTGTAGAATTCCATCTTATTTGGGATATCTTATTTTAAATTATTTTAACTAGCTGTATGTTTTATTTGTGTACCTAATTATATTGGTCTGTTACTATAATAAATCATTCCTTCATTCAATTAATAGCTAGCAAGGCAGTTTCATAACCAATGGCTAGATTATGACTTGTTTTGAAACTGTTTGAACTGTTTCTATTTTTAGTCTAGTGTAAGGTGATATACACTATATGTATATTTAAATTCATTTCTCTTTTGGACACTGTTTGACAAGTGATATGAAGAAAGATCTTACAGTCTTAAGCTAGCTTCTGGATATATGTCTGCATTTTTTCATTGGTATATTTTATTTTATTCTCTAGACTACTATTTCAGCAGGAAACATGCAGCACATAAGACAATTATGGTTGTACTGTTAATTCTGATGATAAGTGAAGTAGCTGGCAATTGTTTCAAGACTGTAGCTATGATTAACATTCAGCACCATCATATTGCCAAGTATCTGCACTGCGGCTGTCACATGAAAATTGGTTTCAGCTCGATAGTTTTCAAACACAACTGTACAGATATATATTTTGTTTTCCTATTTGTTCTGAGCAAGAAATGCTGCATTCAGTAGCACTCAGGATAAAATTCAAAACCAAAGTCATGCCTGGAATTTCATTTTTCATACACCACACTGGCTTCAGTGTATAGTTTAATCAGATATTTTAAACAATCTGAGCTAGATTCATGCTCGATTTATGGTACTGTTCCTTAAACTATGTTTTTACACATGCCACAAAATGCCCTTAGTAGATTTCACTAAATGATTTGGAATGTGTCCTTAACATAGCTTCTGCCATTGCCAGTGAAGTTAGTGTGATGAATACTCTTGTTGCTTTATTCTTTCCCCTGATTAGAACAGGAACGGTGAATATTTTGTGTTACAGTAATATTGCTTCAAGCACTTTCTTTTTCTAGAGACCAATTAATACATGTTCTAGTAGCAAATTTAATCTGTGTGGTCTGTTGTTTTAAAGTAGTATAGTCTTAATTCTGATTTTATTTAATTCAGTTGTTCAACTTTATTCATACAGTAGGAAAATATTGACTCACTACTGTTGAGATTCTTAGTATTTATCCTGCATTTAAATAGTAATAGTGATTATAATAATATAGTAAATGGTGGTGTAATCATTGGTTCTGGTTAAATTGTTTATTAAAACCATAGAGAAGAATGAGATAACAAAGGGGAGACGGTTTAGTGCCTAAACCATTATGATATTCAGAGGAAGAAATAAGAAATTGTGTGATGGCAGGGGTAATGGAAAGAAAGTGACTCCAAAATGCAGTGTTCAGAAAGGGACTGAAAGAAAGACTTGGGGAGACATAAGTTGTAGATGGCATAGGTTATGAATGATGATTGATCAAATTGAACGAATTAAGTAGGACGTACTTGCCTCCATTGCCTCCATTGTGAGAACTATCCTAAGTGTATTCAACAGGCTTTAGGGAAGCATATACATCATTTTGAACTTGGAGGAATGGTGGGGGTATTGTTTAATAAAATAAATAATGCTTCAGTTTGTTTGTCTATCTCTGCCCTAAAACTCTGGGTGAAGACTTGCACTACCTTCCTAAAATCAGGTGGCTATAATCAACCCAGGCCTCTGGATGACCTCATCCAGTAGCTTCATGTCGATATCAAACACCATAGCATGAGACCTTGCGGAACCCTTTAAGCCAGGGGTCCCCAGACTTACCGAGCGGCGGGCCGGTGCCCGCCGCGCCGACCGCGCGGTGGGCCGGACTGCAGGGGAGTGCGCGCGCAGCGGGCCGGAGGGCGGGGGAGTGCGCGCCCGTGCGCATGCGCACACGCACACGGGCGGAAAAAAAATCGGCGAAAATCGCTTGTGCGCATGCGTATGGGCCTCCCCCGACCCGGAAGTGCACCAGAAATGACCTCTTCCGGGTCGGGAGAGGCCCGTACGCATGCGCACAAAGGATTTTCGGCAATTTTTTGCCGATTTTTCAGATCGCCGCTGCGCCGCGCGCCGTGAGAGCGGGCGGCGGCAGCGGGCGGCGGGGGTCGTCGCGGGCCGGATTGGAAGGCCGATTGGGCCGCATCCAGCCCGGGGGCCGTAGTTTGGGGACCCCTGCTTTAAGCAAAACATGCCAACGGGTAGAGTAGCAGTGTGACAATTTTTTTGAACAGGGGAAATCTAAACCTGATTTCTGTGCAGCAGACACTGAGTTTGACAGTTTGGCTTTTCACCTCAGTTCCCTCTGCAACAATTGCCACATTAAAGGGGGAGGGTTAGTCCCCCTTCTTATCGACACACAGAAATTTTCAGATTCAAGGACAAATATTTAGGCACATGGGTTATATATTCCCTTTACTTAGTACAACTTAAGCATTACAGAAAAGAAGATTAACAACATTATCAATAATAAAGATCAGTAGCATTAAAACATAAAAACATTACAGAGTACCAAGTTAGCATTACAAATCTACTGTAATAATTAATGATGCAGAGCTGAGAAACCATTATTAAATCCTAATTACCAGAATCATAGAATAGAATCATAGAATCATAGAGTTGGAAGAGACCACAAGGGCCATCCAGTCCAACCCCCTGCCAAGCAGGAAACACCATCAAAGCATTCCTGACAGATGGCTGTCAAGCCTCTGCTTAAAGACCTCCAAAGAAGGAGACTCCACCACACTCCTTGGCAGCAAATTCCACTGCCGAACAGCTCTTACTGTCAGGAAGTTCTTCCTAATGTTTAAGTGGAATTTTCTTTCTTGTAGTTCAACAAGGCTGGAATACAAGCAAAAGGTGACATGGTTCCTCTCAACTGAAAGAGTGAGAGATTCTCAAAGGAAGGGATATATATACCTATTTTTTTCCCCTTGAAAGAGATAATTTTTCTAAACTTCCTCAGTTATAAACTACTTGCCACAAAGTAGCCAACTACATTAAAGTGTTTCATAAAGCATATTCCAGAATAAATACATTGCAACTTCAGCAATAAGTTTGATTAAACATAAGTCTACTATCATCAAAGCAAAATAATTTCAGTAACATCTAATGAAACTACATCAAATACAAACAACTGCTATCTTTAAAAAACATATCTGGGTAGACATTTTACATAGTCATATCAAATCCTAAATTATACAGGAAAATGTCTGGTTGACATCTGAGCGTACTAAATGTATCAGTGTTAAAAATAGCATTCTCTGTGAACACAACTTGTTTAAGTAATCTGTAAAGGTGGATTGATTAAGTAAGGCCTGTTCACTTTTTAAATAACAGGATACATCAAGAGTATTGGTTCAAGGTAGGGAATGGGGAGCAGTGATGTATGCAAGCCTGGCCTACCATTTTCATAAATTTAATTGTATTGCATTGGGGTAAGGCTATAGGGCAGGCATCCCCAAACTGCGGCCCTCCAGATGTTTTGGCCTACAACTCCCATGATCCTTAGGCAACAGGACCAGTGGTCAGGGATGATGGGAATTGTAGTCCAAAACATCTGGAGGGCCGAAGTTTGGGGGTGCCTGCTATAGGGCCAGTTCCAATATCTCTGGAACCAGCCAAAATGTGTGCAAAAGTGGTTGTGGAAGTGGGTACGGCAGCAGGAATATCTGCCCCAACACTTTTGCAGCACTCTGAACTAATACCTAGGAAAGAGTATAGTGTATTCCTCTCATCCCATTTCTGCCTGGTGGTCCAGAAGGGTAACGGTTGGAAAATTACTGAGAGGTTCTGGGGAAGCAATAGAGTTGCACCCCCCTCCCTTCATCCAAACATATTTATTATGTCTGCTGGTGCAAAGCTGTTTGGACACCTAGAAGCTGGGTAGGCAGGCAGATTGAACGGCCTCCTCACTGCCCCGGTTCCCCTCACCATCAGTGGTAGAGGAAAAAGCAATGCAGGCCAGCATCTACATTAAGTATCATTGACTTAAAATGGTAAATGTGCAAGATTGAGATTAAGTTCTATTTCTGACAGGTATGCACTATCAGACATTTAAGATATACATAACCAACTATTTGGGCATGTTGGAACAGTGTGGGAGTTATGTGTTAAGCTTACCTGATAGTCCTTAAACTTCCACAAGTAACTTTTATTTGTTGCAGCACATATGAATGAGACTATATTTCCGATTGCAGGAAAGGAGGTAAAATTATGTTGATGGTTTGCTTTTTATACATGCATTTTCTGTTTACCTCTAAGTTATAAGTCACTGACAGTGCAATCCTACATACATGTCTACTCAGAAGTAAGTCCTGGTGAGTTCAATGGGACTTATTCCCAAATCAATGAGCATAGGATAGCAGATTAAATTCTAAATTTTACTGTTGACCAAAAATAACCCCCGGCCCTTATTTGTTCATCTTCAGTGTCCACTACTTCTGTGCAAGGGAGGAGGGTATTAAGTGTACATAAAGTGTTTTAAGACGGTTTTAAGTGTACATAAAGAGGTACAGTATATTCTGCTGCAACTTTTGAACAGCATCTTGGCCATTGGCAGCCATGGAAATACATGTGGAATGTCAGCAGAAGTGTACTTAACATTTTCAGCAGCTGTATTTCTCTTTAAAATTACTTACCTTTTCAGCCTAGTGATTGGCTGCAGTGAACATTTGCAAAAGTCTCACATACACATCAGTGACTATCTAGGCTTACAACCTTGGTTTGTTCCTACAAAATAATTCATGGCATAGGCAGAAATACGAAAACCTTTCATTATCAGTGAAATAAATTATTCAGCTGCTCTTTTATAAGTATCAATAATATAGAATTTAACACATCTAATTGCATGTTTCTCATGCTTGAGAATCTGCCAAGAAAAAGACATTAGCAATCCTGATGTTGGGAAACCTTTAAATTGTTCATAATTAATGATGTGCAACAAATAAATGAAATACAACTCAGCTGGTTCATGCACACACTGCTGTAGCAGATAATCACCTCATAGGAGTGAGGTGATATCAGTACTAGCATCCTCCTTGGAACACTATTAGCTATTATCCATCTCAACTTATCATTGTTTCCCTGCCTCTCCCATCAAACGTATTCTCTCTGCACTATTAAGGAAGCAGAAATAGAGTGCCTTTGAATCAGTCTGCATGGTTAAAACACTATGACTATGAAGAAAAGAAAGAGAATTCTATCATGACCATGATTTTGAGGGGGGTGGGTTACACTTCTTATCAGTCATCTAGTATTCCTAAGCCCCATTACTGAAATACATGCAAAACCCAAAACAGACAACACATTGTAGACCTGGGTCACCTAAATGAATAAATTATGGATATTAATTTTCAGAATAAGCTACAATCATCAGTTGCTTTCCTACAATCACAATTCATTGTATTTCGCGGTTAGGGCTAAAGTGTGTTTTGTTTCAGAGGCTGAAGCTGCATTTCAAGCAGATAACATTCAAGCTCCTGTGAGAAATTAAATGAAATGTTTATTTCAAATGGTTTCCAAATGGAAGCTAAGAAAGCAAGCCAATGAATTAATGACAAATTTACAGCTCCACGATTTGCGTCCCAATCACAAAAAACAAACATGGCCACTTCAGGCATTCAAAATGAATTTGTGAAGAGGGAAGTGAGGTCTCACATGTATACATTCTGTCCAGCCTCCCCAAGTCCCTTTCACATGCGGAGCATGAAGGGGGCTACCCACATTCAGCTTAATACACTTAGAACCCTTCATGTGCTCCGGAACCCCTCATTCATCTGCCCATCCTTATAAACCCCAACAAAACGTCAAACCTGAGGCCACACACATGGAGTGGGGCCAAGGTATGCACTGCCACCACAATGTCTCCTCGTGTGTTGCTTGACCACCTGGATAGAACTATGCTAATGTATTTGTGAATCTCGGCCAAGAGTACAATAAAATTTAATTTTGCTGGTATTTTGTCTGTTTATGACAGGAAATACCACAATAAAAGCAAGGTGCATGCAGTAATTATTTCTGCTGCTTGAAGACTGGAGCTACCCCATTACCACAACAAAAACTAAGAAAAAAATCCTTACTTTTGTTGGAGAAACTGGTCAGTAATACATTCAATTCAACAATAAGCAATTACAGAGCCCATGCTTGTTCAGCTACTTTTCACTTTCTGTTCAAAAACAGTAGTGCCTGCAGTTTCAGTTTTCAGAATCTATCAAAACAGCTTGCTTGCTCTCAGCAAAGCAATGCTACAATGAAACAGCAAGTCTTTTTTCTCCACTATTTTCACCACCTGTGAAAGATGTTCAAAACTCTCTGTAACGTTTCCAATTTCCCCTAATTTCCGTGCTAGGTCTCGTGCACATGTGTAGACATATGCAATATTTGTGCCCTTCCCTTTGAGCACTTTTTCATTATTAAGTGGTACATAAACAAAAAATACTTTTCAGTCTACACCAGGCTTTCCCAAACTCGGGTCTCCAGCTGTTTTGGGACTACAACTCCCATCAGCGTTAGCTAGTAGAACCAGTGGTCAGGGATGGTGATAACTGTAGTCCAAAACCAGCTGGAGACCCAAGTTTGGGAAACACTGGTAGACAATCCTGTAATATGGTAACATAGCCATGTTTTTTTTTGGGGGGGGGGATCATAGCTAGGGCACCATCTGCATAGTGTCAGTGTAATCTGACCAATTCAAATCATTTTGTTTAACGTAGTCTTTCAGTTATTCAAAGGTATCACATCCTGTTGTTGAATCTAGTTGGCACAGACTTCAGTTATGTCAGAAACTGGCTCAAACATCTGTTTAAAACACTGTTGTGCTACTTTCACATTATCTCAAGTTCCATCAGTGTTCAACAAAATTAATTTTCAAGTAGAAGTCACACTGCTCAGATCTTCCTGCAGTTTTGCACGAGTGCAGTGCCAATTACACTATCCATGTACTGTTCATTGCTGTGTCATGTGAAAGTTAGCATGTAGTCCTAAACTATAAGTCAGCCCCAATGAACCCAATGTTATAGATTTGCACTGTTAACTGTTTCACTCTTCTCCGAGTCAGTGCAATTCTGTGCAGTTTTATTCAGAAGAAATTCCCATTGTCTTCATAGAGAATTATTCCATAATAAAGTAAGTTTAGGCTTGCAGCCTGAACATTACTGTTAGAACTAGTAAGATGGCATAAACTGATTAACTGAGCCCATTAAAAATGATATAGCGACTTAACAGTAATGGTGTATGCATGCTTTATTACTTAAATTGATGCTTTATGGGACAGATTTATTGTGAAGCCTGCCTCGAATTAATGTCATTCATTGGGGGGGGGGAGAAGGATAGAACTCGATGCGACACTTTTTTTTTTAAGACCACCGTTTCCCGCTATTGGTGTTAAAATGAAATTGTCAGAAAAAAGCAAGTCACTAGGAGAGCAGTCTTAAGTGTTGACAGGGAATAACAGAGTGGCATAGCCACCACTGTATCTCAGGCCTGCCAGCTATAGCCAGCCAGGCAGATGGGAGACACAATTCTTGCTTTTTCCTATACCAAAAGTAGGAGAAACAACAGCAGTATATTTCTGCAGGCCATATATCACTGCAGCACAACCCCAACACCACTCTTACCCCTGCCACGCACACCACAATCTCAACCTAAATGTTGTTCTAACCTTCTCAGACATCAGCATGGTGACGGGGTAGGATTGCACTTGAGAATTCTTATATATAGCACATAATATTTTTTTCCTAGGATTTGGATTTCATTTCATTTTCCCAATGAACAAAAATATAAATAGAAAAGCAGAAAAAAATGATGTGCAATCCACAAATTTCTTAAGGCACCCAATACTTGGGTACCTTTGCAGTAGGGAAGCTTAAGTGATTTGAACACTTTCCCTATGAAGAAAGGCTAAAGTCCTTGTATGTTTTAATTCAGAGGAGGGGAAAGGAAGGAAGAAGTCCAAATAGACATTTTTAAAATTAGTCACAAGGTGATGAGAATGGGATCAAGGAAGGATACTGCTCAAACCCATCTTTTATCCTGGTTGGGGTGAGCCTGGAATGGCTTTAAAAGTGGCAATTATTCTACCATGGACTCAGCAGTCATCTGTAAATAGACTAACACATTCAGTTGCAATGTACTTCTGAATATCAGGTGCTGGGGACAAATGACAGGTGATGGTTATATTCTTCCTGTCCTGCTTTTTGGCTTCCGTGTGGCTTTGGAAACATAATGCTAGTCATTATTGGCTTTGACTTGGTGCAACTGGAAAGTTTATGGGCACATGCTATCAAACTTCTATAGTGAATAGAAGTTGTATGTTGATTTATATGCATGTCACAAAATGCAATGCACCTACTTAAAGGATACCATTCTGAGCAAACTTTGAAATGGTATGAACTATAATTTTACAAAGAATTGTATATTTACCTGTGGCTCTTAGTTCACAAACGCAATAACATGTGAGTTGTTTTGTATAAATTGTGATTGTGAACATTCTGGGTGGTAAATACCTTTGCACAGTTAACCAACATATTCTGATAGTGAGATTACTTTTAGAATGCCTTGACATATTTTGTTTCTAACATGGATATTTGAAATATGATCTCATTTACAACCCAGACCCTGGAATAAAACCCTGCTGTCAGTAATATTAAATGTCCAAATTAATATGCTTGGATGTGAGAGCAATAGTGAAGACTTTATATTGTGAATTGATTTATGAGTATTTAATCTATAAATAATTTATAATTTAAGATTGCATTTTTGTCCTACAAACAGGCAGTCCCTTACAATATAAATTTGCAATTCAAAGTTAATTCTCATCTTCCAAATCTGATTTCCTGAGTTCATCAATTTCCAGCACATCAGTTCCAGCATAGGAGTTTTTTGGAAGTTAATGGTGTTAACTTTCTATTTTTCTTTTACTCTCTCCCCCAACTTCTCATCGTACTTTAGAAATATCTTACTCGGAGAACACATTTAAAATATGGCAGAGCTAAACATGTTTGGGGGAAAAATACTTAGTTTTGTTGGGCAGATTTTCAAAATCCTCACCTCTCCCCCTCCCCTTCCTTCCTTCCTTCCTTTCTTTCTTTCTTTCTTTTCCCTGTGTTTATGGTTTTCACAATGGTGGTCAGTCACCCTGGTGCTGCTGAGCACCTTTTAAAAAATCTACAACTCATCAAAGTAACAAAAGGAAGCATAGCCAATGAGATTCAGTATGTAATGATCCCTAAAACCGAATCAAGAGTGAAGAGAAAAAGTGTGGAAGACAAAGTGGAGTAAACTGCAAAACACCCAACACTAAATTATTGAAACAGCTGATCTTCCATTCTCCAAACAGGAATTATTCTAGCTCATTTCTAAACACAAATTTGGTAACATTGCTTTCTGTTTGAGCATGCCTTTGGCATTTCATATTGGGAAAGGACATGCCTTTACCCCAAACCAGTTTAGCCAGTTGCATTTCTGCTGAACAGGCCACACCAACAGGAACCATCTGCTCAGTTGTCCTATGATTCTGATCCAACAACAACAATGTTGTTGTTGTTTATAGCCACATTGCACCTTTGGCAATTTCACATGTTAAAGGAATCTCTTCCCTTTTAGGTAGGGTTGCCATAAGTCCAAGAATTCCCGGGCATGTCCTATTTATTGGGGTCCTACATGCCCATCCCGGGGGGAATTTTATGTTTTAAAGCAAATGTCCTGGATTTGGGGTTTTTTAAAAAACAAAACATAGGCAGTCTGGTTTGGGCTCGGGCAACCTGGGCTCAAGCTCTGGCTCTGGTTCTGGCATGGGCAACCTTGGCTCTGGCTTGGGAACCCTTGGCTCTGGTCCAGGCTTGGGCTCTGGTGTGGGAGGCTCAGGCTCGGCGCTATTGGGAAATTGCCCTAAAGAAGCTCAACAACTTTTTTATTTTTAGCTCTTGAAATATGGCAACCCTACTTTTAGCTACTTTTCACCGACATCCAACCATTCTGACCAACCAGAGCATTTTCATTTTTTACAACCTTATTGTTAAATTTAGTTGAAAATCAAGTCAACATCATCAATCATTGGTTTCTGTTTCCACTTGTTGCAAAATGTTAGCTGTTTTAAAGCAAAGTTCATAAAATTATGTTTGTATCGAATGCGCAGTTAAATTGTTGCATTTTCAAAAGGGTTGTAATTAGTACAGGGGAATGTGGTGCCCTCCCAATGTTTGACTCCAACTCCCACCACAAGTCAACATGAACAGTGGCCAGATATATTGGGAATCAGAGTATAACAACAACTGAAGGGCATCACACTTGGCTCCCCGTAAACTAGCAAATAGATAGGACTTAGGCACAAACTGGACAACATGCCATTAATTCAATTATTAATCATGGTAATACTTTTTTAAACAAACTGGCAGGCTCATTATGCTTTTGATTCAGAGCAAGCCTCCAATGCCTGCTATTAACACTGAAAGAAAAGTTTCATTTTTAATTGGAATTGCATTGGTGTAAAAAAGGTAAAGGTACTCTTGACCGTTAGGTCTAGTCGCAAACAACTCTGGGGTTGTAGCGCTCATCCTGCTCTATAGGCCGTGGGAGCCGGCGTTTGTCTTCAGACAGCTTCCGGGTCATGTGGCCAGCATGACTAAGCTGCTTCTGGCAAACCAGAGCAGCGCACGGAAATGCCGTTTACCTTCCCACCGGAGCGGTACCTATTTATCTACTGCAAGCTTTTCTTCCAGTGCAAATATTGTAACCAGTGTATTGGGGCAAGGGGCCTTCAGATGCAGACTGCAGCAAGGCACAAAGGATTAAAGCCCCCTGCCCCTTCCCAGGTCCCAACCTGGTGTTTAGGTTTAAACAAATATTCAAGCAATTAGTTTGAGCCCTAAATGTCAATTTTGGGGGGCTGGCTTCTGAAAGCTTTCCAGACAGGAAAACATGCAGGAATTACCGGTATATGTTATCTGCACTGTATGCCCTGCAGGAAGGGTTGGGGGATACGTGTAAGAAATGAAACCTTATGAATCACTAAGTCCTGTTGAATTCAATGACACTTACACCCAAGAAAGTATGCATAGGATTGTAAGCTTTTACATAATGCAATGCTTTACATGCCTTGAGAGGTAAGTCCCACTGAATTCAATGGGATCTGTTGACAGGTAAGGGATTGCAGCTGTAGCATGATTTAAAGAAATTTAACATTGTTTGTGACAAACTTATTAAAATAAAAAAATGTAAGTAGGCTATAAAGCATTTCCCAAGCTATTCATGAACCTGATTCCAATACAACTGATATAATTTTTCCCTGTGAGTCAATTTCTAATCTCTAAACCAGAGTTATAGCAGCATTGTTCTTAGATTGCATGTTGAATTTTTAATTCCACATTCATTCTATATTCATTAATGGCATGCATTAACTTGTTATATATGGTAGCTTTGCAAAATCTAAGACTCAGAATGCATGTTATCATTTGCAGAATCATTTCATTGATATATCTCTGTCTTAATGCCCCATTCATAGGGAAATAAGAATAAAATATTTTTGAGAATCTGAATCATTCAAATTTCTAAGAAAAGGGGCCACATAAATATGTGTGAGTATGCAATCTTACTCTGTTTTCTTTCTTGTTTAATGTTCTATTGATTTCAGTGGAAATATATTTCAAATTAATAGTGCATAGAAATTTATCCTTCATCTTGATCTTAAATAACTTTTGAAAACACACCCAAAGACCTGCTTGGTAAGATTAGATTACCACACCACATCAGTAATCTATGAAGCTTGGAACACCCCGACCACATCATTCTTTCCCATGACATTGTAAGCAGACAAATTGAGAGGGTTTGGTCTGGTGTGGAAATGAACATGATCAGGGCATCTACATTTGATCAGTTTCCATATATTGCCATAGCAAGGAGGGAAGCAAGCACTAGGTACTTGGTTTTTTTGACAGCCACACAGTCACTTTGGTAACATAGCTTATCCTTTTTTATAATTCATTCCAATATGCCCACATATTGTTTCTATAGTGGCTAGTATGAGGAAATGGTGTACAGGGAAGTTAAGCAAAGAGGCCAGTCCGAAAATTCTTAGATTCTTGTGAATGTTAGATAAATAACTTGCCTCTTTTTTTTTTAGGACAGTTTGGGCCTACTGGTTCTTAGTGATATATAGGGGTCCATTGTGCTTCCATAATGAAGTGTTTCCCCAGGCAACCTTAGTAAAGCCAGATACATTTCAGTGGTGATTCTTTTTTTCTTTCTCTGTTTTTCCCTAGGCGTCTCTGTTGGATATAGGGTCAATGACAGACCAGCAACCAGTGATTATTCTATGGTACATTATTTTATCTCAGCTTATCCCCAGGGAAATACCCTAGATGCATCAATGCCTAACCACATTCCCCCCCCCCCTCTGCTAAATTGCTTCACTACCAGGATAGGGAACATTTGTCTCTCTGATGTTGTTGGACTACAGACCCCATTATACCTGATCATCGGACATGCTGGCTGGAGCTGACAGGAATTGGAGTCCAGCAATATCTGAAGGTCCACAGGTTCCTCATTACTACCTTCGTATTCTTAGGTGTTTTTGAAAAGCTTAATAGTCACCCAAACTAAGGGTGCATGAAATTCTCTTTGTAGAACTAGGCATAAAAATCCTTCATCAGTTTAGAATACATAATTGTTAACCAAATTTCTTTGTTTTCTAGATGATTCATTTGAAGAAATCAGTATTGACCAAACTTGCTGCTAATTTTAAAACAGAGGATGTGGAAACCATAGAAACATTGTGTAATTTCTCAAGGAGGTTCAAGTTCATTTTGTAGATGTAGGATGAGAATTCTGATTATAAGCACATGAACAAAAACTTGAATCATAGAGTTGGAAGAGACCACAAGGGCCATCCAGTCCAACCCCCTGCCAAGCAGGAAACACCATCAAAGCATTCTTGACATATGGCTGTCAAGCCATAAATAAAGATTAGAATAATTTAAAAGACACAAACATACTACATATTAGGGGAAAAATTGCACTGTGTCAGCGACTCAGAATTTACATATTCCAATAGTTTCTCGCATTAACCAGAGGAAAATAAGAAAGAGATTGATATATACCTATTAATATGCTAAATACATCATTCTCTGATGTTATAAAGATGCAATGAAAACACAATCTGATCAACTGACACAAAACTCTAAAACTGTGATTCCCGATTACTTTGGACCCCCTGTTTTTCAAAAGCCAAGCTATGGACTTGGTTTCTATAGTAGTTTTTGTGATGTGAATGGCACCACGGACCCCTGGGTGGGTGACACAGAGTTCCTGGGGTCCATGGACTATGGACCACCAATTGGGAACCAATGTTCTAAAAGTGTCTTCTGGAGAAGTTTTTCAGGGGTACAATGTTCTCCAGTGTCTTCTGGAGAAGTTTTTCAGGGGTACAAAGAGGCTTAGCGCAGGAGGGAGAAATAAATATCCATTGTGTGAGGCTCCTTCCAGTCACAAAACATTGGATTAAACTAAAAGAATATTTTAAGGTGAGTTTGGGGCTACATTTTCTTAGTGATCTATAGGGATCTATTGTGCTTCCATAATCTTTTAAGGTGGTTTAATATCCTAATATAGGGACGTGGGTGGCGCTGTGGGTTAAACCACTGAGCCTCGGGCTTGCTGATCAGAAGGTCGGCGGTTCGAATCCCCGTGACAGGGTGAGCTCCCGTTGCTCAGTCCCAGCTCCTGCCAACCTAGCAGTTCGAAAGCACTCAAAAGTACAAGTAGATAAATAGGTACCACTACAGCGGGAAGGTAAACGACATTTCTGTGTGCTGCTCTGGCTCGCCAGAAGCGGCTTTGTCATGCTGGCCACATGACCTGGAAGCTGTACACCGGCTCCCTCGGCCAATAACGCAAGATGAGCACTGCAACCCCAGAGTCGGTCATGACTGGACCTAATGGTCAGCCGTCCCTTTGCCTAATATCCTAAGATATAAACAAGCCTTTTCACTATGCTTCTTAACACATGTGAGCAAACAAACCAGGAAGTCATTCTTAAACCAGCTTCACACCATGGCTTAATATTGGCTTGTACCAATGCATAGCTCTCCTCTCTCTACTAGTTGCCGCCCCTGATGTCTGCAATCTTCCTTCTCTCTCCATGGGTCCAATGTAACCTGGGGAAAGAGCTTAATTCATTCACAAGCAAGTCTCTGAGTCTGAATCAAAGAACTTCTAGAAGCTGCATAGTCTACCTTCTATTTTCAAATATCTGAAGCAGTTGTGCATCCTTTGTGCATCCTTTGTGCATCCTTTTCTACACAACAACCAAATGAACAGCCAAAGTATTTGCTATTTATTTCATATTAACATTATATAATATAATTTTGAATTTTCTCCCAGGTATAAAGACTTCAACATTAATCAATGAAAACCAGAAATATTCCTTTTGTGCCTTTCCAAACGAAGGCAAACTGTGTATTCAAAGATCACCAGCCTAAGTACCACTGTAATTTATTTTTTGTATCATTTTAGGTAGCAATATTTTAAATTTCTAAAATGTTATCCATACATGAATAAATCAGGCTATTTGCTCCTCTACATGTTCTGAGATGATCAGGATGTATCTAAAAAAAACAACCCAGTGTTTTGAAAGATGTTATATCCCCCTTAGTCTTAGTCATTGGAGCAACAGGTTTTAATAGCCAATAAGTACCATTTTAAATCATCTTCTTGAATAAGCATAGGCCATATAATTCTACACTGTAATCTCTCTATTCAACTCAATTACTTTTAGTCGAACTAGAGCATATCTTTTAGAAATACTTTGTGCCATTGGTGCCACACAGCAGCCATAAAGCTAATGGATTGAGCTCTCTAAAGATTCAGCTTGTGTCCAAGGAAGTCATGTGATATGAGATCATTTTCTATTAATTCTTCCTTAGTTTTTGTTGGAAAAGCTTCTGCTGAAGCATTCATTCGGATAGTGGCTGCAGGAGATGATGGGTCTCAGAGTAACAGTCTGTTGCCTAGGGAACGTAGGATTAAATACTATTAGTGTGAGTCTTTGGGGTGCAAAATATATAACAGAAAGTTGAATCCTACCCATGAGTCCCAAATATGGATTCAAATAGCATTATAATCTTTATCAATTACAAATACTAATGTGCAGCTTTATATAGCTGCCAGCCTGTTGGTCCTCAGTCTAGTTATCCCAGCTACCAATGTGACTTGGTAACTACCTTGACTGGGTGACTCAACTGTGGCTCCAAATATTGGCTTAGTAGTCCACATTAAAGGTCTCCTAAAGAGGTTCTGCATGCATTATCATCACCATTTCCTAAGTATTTTCATAACGCTATTATTACCACGGATACATTTAGAAAGGTTGGAGGAAGGCCAGCAACTCCACTTTTTCCAATTGTGCCCCCTCTCCTGGGTCACATTGAGCTTGTGAACTTTGACATGCTGGTTTAAATAACCCACTCTTCTCCATTCAGGTTGCATCAGAAATTCTCACCCATTTCACCTACATTCTTCTCTCTCATGCACATGCACTGAACTTGCCAATTGTCACCTAATTATCTTTCAGAAATGAAGCAAAGCTGAAACATGTACCGCCATATCTGGTGGTGCATAGTACCGCAAAAACAATTCCTCTTTCAATCGGAGAATGAGAAGTAAAAAAATTTCAATTACCCATCCCCATGGACAACCAGCTGATTCTGCAAAGCCTGGAATAGGATGTCTATCATAGCTCACCACAGATACTGCCCAGGGCCAGTGAGGTTGGTTACTTACACCATGTCTCAAGCCCATTTGTCTGAACTCATGAGACCTGGAACTGAGGCTTGGTGTAGCCAACTTCTCCACCAAACCTGTCTCTACTGCTTTGAGAGATAAGAGCAAAAGCACACACAAGCATACAAACACTGTACACGTACTTGGGTAGGTGGAAATTTAATCCAATTTTCTAAAAGTGTTCTAGGAATTTAAAGAATTGAACTAATTGAATATTATTAGATAGAATGCCGTTAAATCTATACAGATTTATCTGCACTTGCCAAAACTTACTGCTTAATGATTTCCAGCACAATCCTATGCGTGTCTTTTATTAATTTCAATGTCTAGGGTTGCTACCTTGTTTGAAGATAAATTGAGATCTTCTATACCTTCCTATTGATGTTTTGTAACCCAAAATATGTGTATCAATTTTGTATATTAGATTGTATATTGTATAATTCAGTGAGCAGACAATCACATTTATTATTAGACAGAATTGAAACACATAAATGAAGCTATTCAGAATACATCAATTGTTCCTGCAAATGTAATTTGAACTCCATGAAACATTAATGTGTGAAGTACATAATGCTTTTAGACTACAAAGTAAAAACAAATGAAAAATTGGAATGATATTAAAAGTATGCATCGACGTAGGTTTTCCTCTTCTCTAGTCAAAGCATGTTTATTACACCAGGAAGGATAGGTGTATGCATTTGGACAAATGATAATGTGCAATGCATATTTATGAAATGATGTATGTGCACTTATACACATATAGAAATAGTAATATTGTGCAGGCTCAATAGCCTCTTCCTTTCAAGGTTACTTAAAAAATAAAGACAAGCTATAGAGGTTGTCTAGAGAAAGTATTTTTCTTTCTTTAATTACATGTTGATATCACTTCAAGGTCTAGAGCTTTGGGGGTTTTATGTAAACATTTTAAGTAAGAAAACTGGCAGTGGTGACATTGTGCCCTGATAGGCAAATAAAGAGGCAGACACATAAGACGGGGTTGAACTGAGTCACTTTTATTTAGACCTTAATTTGAAATCAGCGGAGGGGGAACTAACTTAGCTGTATAACTTAGCCCTTGCCTAAGGAATTGGGGCATGCCTTCCTAGCCTGCCCCAATTCCCGGGCCACACTCTGAAGGTGGGAAGGGAGGCCTTATCTCGTCTCCAGCCCCCGGGACCACAGAACCCAAGGTGGATGAGGGAATCTGGCCTCAAAGGAGGCTCCTGTCTCACCTCAGAGCCAACCTGTCAACTGAAAGGTGCCTAAAGGGCATCACCAGGCTAAACCAAACTATTTCTTTCCCCGCACTTGCACTGCCAAAAGTGATAAAATCAAGAAGATTAACCTATTTAAACAACACTCTGAGATTTCTGAGTATATGGCGGTACAGTGGTACGTCGGTTTACAAACACAATTGGTTCCGGAAGTCTGTACTTAACCTGAAGCATACTTAACCTGAAGCGAACTTTCCCATTGAAAGTAATGGAAAGTCGATTAATCCGTTCCAGACAGTCCGTGGAGTACTTAAACTGAAGCGTACTTAACCTGAAGTGAACTTTCCCATTGAAAGTAATGGAAAGCGGCCGGGTCCGCAGAGTACTCAACCTGAAGCATACTTAACCCGAGGTATGAGTGTAATTGGTTCCGGGGGTCCATACTTAACCTGAACCATACTTAACCTGAAGCAAACTTTCCCATTGAAAGTAATGGAAAGTGGATTAATCCGTTCCAGACGGGTCCGCGGAGCACTTAAACTGAAAGTACTCAAACCGGGGCGTACTTAAACCGAGGTCTGACTGTATATAAATTTAATAATAGTAATAATAATAATAATACCATCTAGCACTCTGTCCTGCTATTCAGTGTGAAGTAGGCACAAACCCAATCTGTGATCCCAAATGCAGATTGGGAAAAATTCCTACGTGGTAACCCCAAAGCATACTGGGAAACAGGGGGGGGGGTGCTGCTGCAAATGGAGAGACTGGAGGGAAGGCAAGTCCTGCCCACTCACTTTCACCACCTTAGAAATGCACCAATCGGTGCAGGGAATTTTCCTGCTCTACCTCTCTTGTCCAACAGCTCGCAAAGGCGTCTAGTCTTCTTGGCACCAGGCTGAAAGTTCTTCATTTAAAAAAAAATTTCAAATAGTGGGCCAGGACCCACCAGTGTGCCTTTCCAATGAAGGAGAGTCCACCACCTTTTGAGGTAGTGTGTTCCAATGTTGAACAGCTCTTGCCATCAAAAGGTTATTCAAAATATTTAGTCAAAAAACATTTTTCTTGTAATTTGAAGCCTTTGCTTCTGGTCCTACCCTCTGGAGAAGCAGAAAACAAGCTAACTCCAGCTTTCATGTGAAAATCTTTTATCACCATTAATTTTTAATTCTCGGGCGAAATGCTTTCTCCCCTAAAGCTCCAAAAGGAAAACCTTTCGTTAGTCTTCTTATAGTAGGGACACATTTGTGAATAGTTGTGTTTGATGTGCACTGCTGTTCACTTAATATGTGCAGTTTACCACTTTAGTCAACTTTTCTCAAAGTAGCAAACCTGATCCACATACAGAAATCAATAGATGGATGTAGATAATTGTGTCTGGATTGAGTATATATCCTTATATTGTCAATATTTGCTAAGCTTGACATCTGGCATTTTTATTTATGCTCAGATCATTTGGATATTTTATTTTGTTTTAATCTAGAAACTACTGCTTCAAGTTAATATAAGGTGGATGGGGGCATTCCAGTGTGGTAAATTGCAAAGTCTAAGCCATTTATAAGTGTGACAGTAGTAGATTACTGTGGAAAAAAATAGTCTCATATTTGCAATGATGGAGAGAAATCCATAGAATGAGGTTATAGAACAGAGCAAGAATTATTGAAAAAAGAAGAAGCTGAATAACCAGCTACATGATGGAAATATTTGTATTCCCAATCCAATTAGGTTGTGGCTAAATCCGCTTGAAACAAGTTGGCTATGGTTAATATAGGGTTAATATAGGGCTATGGTTAATATAGGGTTAATATAGTTCTGTAATTTATCTGGGAACAAGTCCCACTGAACACAGTGAGGCTTCTGAGTCGACATTTGTAGGATTGCACTGTCATAGATTAGTGCTTATGAGTAATTTTAGTGGCTATGATAAAAAATACCTTTATTTACATATTTAATAGTTCCTCACTGTTATTACTCAGTCTGAGATGCAATAACTTAAGATAGTGGTCATGTATCAGTATATAGTGTGTTGTGTAGAAAATAGTAGAAAGTGATCTTTTAAAAAATTGCTATGTTTTATTCAGCCAGTCAGAAATAATCAATTAAAAGTAGCAGGTTGAACCCAGAGAAGTTTCCTCTCTTGGGGGAAAAACCTTTCTAAAATGTAGAAAACTCTTCTTTTGCAGGAAGGTACACTGGATCCAGCCAAGTATCTAAATCCCTTGCTGAATTTAAATAATGTATGACATTTGCAGCTCAATCCTCTGCAGATTTATACAGAAGTAAATCCCCACAGTGTTGAATGGGACTTACTTCCAAGCAAATGTACATAAAATGTGTGTCTTAGATATTTGTTATTGAAGTGAAATGCTGAAATCAGTGAAATTCTGTCACTGGAAACAACTTCACTTCTGGGAGTAAAAAGTTCATTGGTTGAAGCAGTATAAAAATACTCCTGCAACCATAATAAAACATGAGATATTACATAATTCACTCCTTTTTCTTCAAACAGACTCATGATTTTTTCCTCAGGTGACTAATACATTTTATTGCAAAATGCATACTATTTTGCTCTCCATAATGTAGACACGATCGTATGAAAGAAGGAGATATTTACTAGATTAGAGGAACTGTCCTGCCACTTTCCCCTCATGGATGCCTTGCTTTGCCAATTGAAGTCTTTAGGGGTTTTTTAAGCTATTTATTTGAATGGTCAGATTTAGAATGTATATTCTTGCCTGTGATATATATATATATATATTACCAAAGGTATATTTGAAGCAGATGCCATCACAGATGTTGCTTGATCAACTCAAATATGAAGGAAGGATACTGCAAATGAGAAGATGGGGGAAATGTCAACATTTTCCTAATAATATGTTGATTTCTCTAAATTTTTCACTCAGTAATTAAAGGGTTTTCCTTTTCTGTGATGCCAAAATTCTTTCAGAATCCATTCTACCTTATCTCAGAATATGTGTAAAAACTTGTTGAACATGACTTGTTTCCTAATTCTGTCTTATGTCTGCTTCAGTTCTTCTGCCTGTTTCAGGTAGCAAAATATATTAAGTATGTTGAATGTGCAAAGCAGTAGTATTATTCATATTTTTTTGTTTAATTACAGGTAAAGATTATAGTTCCCAACAGCACAGCAGGTCTGATAATAGGGAAGGGAGGTGCTACAGTCAAGGCTATAATGGAGCAGTCAGGGGCTTGGGTACAGCTTTCCCAGAAACCTGATGGGATCAACTTGCAAGAGAGGGTTGTCACTGTAAGCGGAGAACCTGAACAAAACCGAAAAGCTGTTGAACTTATCATCCAGAAGATACAAGAGGATCCACAGAGTGGAAGCTGTCTCAATATCAGTTATGCTAATGTCACAGGTCCAGTG